>NW_027274041.1:0-142015 GCF_030028105.1 Mobula birostris
TACAAGAGACTGCAGAGAGTGATAGATCACAGGAGAATACATAGAGTGATGGATAACAGGGGACTGCAGAGAGTGATGGATCAAAGGAGACTACAGAGAGTGAGGGATTACAGGGGACAACAGAGAGTGATGGATTACAGGAGACAGCAGAGAGTGATGGACTACAGGAGACTGCAGATAGTGATGGATAACAGGAGACTGCAGAGTGTGATGGATTATAGGAGGCTGCAGAGAGTGATGGATTACAGGAGGCTGCAGAGACTGATAGATTACAGGAGGCTGCAGAGAGTGATGCATTACAGGAGGCTGCAGAGACTGATGGATTACAGGAGGCTGCAGAGAGAGATAGACTACAGGAGACTGCAGAGAGTGATGGATTACAGGAGACTGCAGAGAGTGATGGATTACAGGAGGCTACAGAGACTGATGGATTACAGGAGGCTGCAGAGAGAGATAGACTACAGGAGACTGCAGAGAGTGATGGATTACAGGAGACTGCAGAGAGTGATGGATTACAGGAGGCTACAGAGACTGATGGATTACAGGAGGCTGCAGAGAGAGATAGACTACAGGAGACTGCAGAAACTGATGGATTACAGGAGGCTGCAGAGAGTCATGGATTACAGGAGGCTGCAGAGAGAGATAGACTACAGGAGGCTGCAGAGAGAGATAGACTACAGGAGACTGCAGAGAGTGATGGATTACAGGAGACTGCAGAGAGTGATGGATTACAGGAGACTGCAGAGAGTGATGGATTACAGGAGAATACATAGAGTGATGGATAACAGGGGACTACAGAGAGTGATGGATCAAGGAGACTACAGAGAGTGAGGGATTACAGGGGACAACAGAGAGTGATGGATTACAGGAGACTGCAGAGAGTGATGGATTACAGGAGGCTGCAGAGAGTGATGGATTACAGGAGACTGCAGACAGTGATGGATTACAGGAGGCTGCAGAGACTGATGGATTACAAGAGACTGCAGAGAGTGATAGATCACAGGAGAATACATAGAGTGATGGATAACAGGGGACTGCAGAGAGTGATGGATCAAAGGAGACTACAGAGAGTGAGGGATTACAGGGGACAACAGAGAGTGATGGATTACAGGAGACAGCAGAGAGTGATGGACTACAGGAGACTGCAGATAGTGATGGATAACAGGAGACTGCAGAGAGTGATGGATTATAGGAGGCTGCAGAGAGTGATGGATTACAGGAGGCTGCAGAGACTGATAGATTACAGGAGGCTGCAGAGAGTGATGCATTACAGGAGGCTGCAGAGAGTGATGGATTACAGGAGGCTGCAGAGACTGATGGATTACAGGAGGCTGCAGAGAGAGATAGACTACAGGAGACTGCAGAGAGTGATGGATTACAGGAGACTGCAGAGAGTGATGGATTACAGGAGGCTACAGAGACTGATGGATTACAGGAGGCTGCAGAGAGAGATAGACTACAGGAGACTGCAGAGAGTGATGGATTACAGGAGACTGCAGAGAGTGATGGATTACAGGAGGCTACAGAGACTGATGGATTACAGGAGGCTGCAGAGAGAGATAGACTACAGGAGACTGCAGAAACTGATGGATTACAGGAGGCTGCAGAGAGTCATGGATTACAGGAGGCTGCAGAGAGAGATAGACTACAGGAGACTGCAGAGTGTGAAGGATTACAGGAGACTGCAGAGAGTGATGGATTACAGGAGGCTGCAGAGAGTGATAGATCACAGAAGAATACATAAAGTGATGGATAACAGGGGACTGCAGAGAGTGATGGATCAAAGGAGACTACAGAGAGTGGGGGATTACAGGGGACAACAGAGAGTGATGGATTACAGGAGACTGCAGAGAGTGATGGATTACAGGAGGCTGCAGAGAGTGATGGATTACAGTAGGCTGCAGGTACTGATGGATTACAGGAGGATGCAGAGAGATATAGACTACAGGAGACTGCAGAGAGTGATGGATTACAGGAGATAGCAGAGAGTGATGGATTACAGGAGACTGCAGAGAGTGATGGATTACAGGAGGCTGCAGAGAGTGATGGATTACAGGAGGCTGCAGAGACTGATGGATTACAGGAGGCTACAGAGAGTGATGGATTACAGGAGGCTGCAGAGAGAGATAGACTACAGGGGACTGCAGAGAGTGAAGGATTACAGGAGGCTGCAGAGTGAGATAGACTACAGGAGGCTGCAGAGAGTGATGGATTACAGGAGGCTGCAGAGACTGATGGATTACAGGAGGCTGCAGAGAGTGATAGATCACAGGAGAATACACAGAGTGATGGATAACAGAGGACTGCAGAGAGTGATGGATCAAAGGAGACTACAGAGAGTGAGCGATTACAGGGGACAACAGAGAGTGATGGATTACAGGAGGCTGCAGAGAGTGATGGATTACAGGAGGCTGCAGAGAGAGATAGACTACAGGAGACTGCAGAGAGTGATGGATTACAGGAGGCTGCAGAGATTGATGGATTACAGGAGACTGCAGAGAGAGATAGACTACAGGAGACTGCAGAGACTGATGGATTACAGGAGTCTGCAGAGAGTGATAGATCACAGCAGACTGCAGAGAGTGATGCATAACAGGGGACTGCAGAGAGTGATGGATCAAAGGAGACTACAGAGAGTGAGCGATTACAGGGGACAACAGAGAGTGATGGATTACAGGAGACAGCAGAGAGTGATGGATTACAGGAGACTGCAGAGAGTGATGGATTACAGGAGACTGCAGAGAGTGATGGATTGCAGGAGGCTGCAGAGACTGATGGATTACAGGAGGCTGCAGAGAGTGATGGATTACAGGAGAGTGCAGAGAGTAATGGATTACAGGAGACAGCAGAGAGTGATGGATTACAGGAGACTGCAGAGAGTGATGGATTACAGGAGGCTGCAGAGAGTGATGGATTACAGGAGGCTGCAGAGACTGATGGATTACAGGAGACTGCAGAGACAGATAGACTACAGGAGACTGCAGAGACTGATGGATTTCAGGAGACTGCAGAGAGTGATAGATCACAGGAGAATACATAGAGTGATGGATAACAGGGGACTGCAGAGAGTGATGGATAAAAGGAGACTAGAGTGATGGATTACAGGAGACTACAGAGAGTGATGGATTACAGGAGGCTGCAGAGGGTGATGGATTACAGGAGGCTGCAGAGACTGATGGATTACAGGAGACTGCAGAGAGAGATAGACTACAGGAGACTGCAGAGACTGATGGATTACAGGAGGCTGCAGAGAGTGATAGATCACAGGAGAATACATAGAGTGATGGATAACAGGGGACTGCAGAGAGTGATGGATCAAAGGAGACTACAGAGAGTGAGCGATTACAGGGGACAACAGAGAGTGATGGATTACAGGAGACAGCAGAGAGAGATAGACTACAGGAGACTGCAGAGAGTGATGGATTACAGGAGACTGCAGAGAGTGATGGATTACAGGAGGCTGCAGAGATTGCTGGATTACAGGAGGCTGCAGAGAGAGATAGACTACAGGAGACTGCAGAAACTGATGGATTACAGGAGGCTGCAGAGAGTGATAGATCACAGGAGAATACAGAGAGTGATGGATAACAGGGGACTGCAGAGAGTGATGGATCAAAGGAGACTACAGAGAGTGAGCGATTACAGGGGACAACAGAGAGTGATGGATTACAGGAGACTGCAGAGAGTGATGGATTATAGGAGGCTGCAGAAAGAGGTACACTACAGGAGACTGCAGAGAGTGATGGATTACAGGAGGCTGCAGAGAGTGATGGATTACAGGAGACTGCAGAGAGTGATGGATTACAAGAGACTGCAGAGAGTGACGGACTACAGGAGACTGCAGAGAGTGATAGATTACAAGAGCCTGCCGAGAGTGATGGATTACAGGAGACTGCAAAGAGTGATGGACTACAGGAGACTGCAGAGAGTGACGGTCTACAGGAGACTGCAGAGAGTGATGGATTACAGGAGGCTGCAGAGAGTGATGGATTACAGGAGGCTGCAGAGAGTGATGGATTACAGGAGACTGCAGAGAGTGATAGATCACAGGAGAATACATAGAGTGATGGATAACAGGGGAGTGCAGAGAGTGATGGATCACAGGAGACTGCAGAGAGTGAGGGATTACAGGGGACTACAGAGAGTCATGGATTACAGGAGACAGCGAGAGTGATAGACTACAGGAGACTGCAGAGAGTGATGGATTACAGGAGGCTGCAGAGAGTGATGGATTACAGGAGGCTGCAGAGAGAGATAGACTACAGGAGAATACATAGAGTGATGGATAACAGGGGACTGCAGAGAGTGATGGATCAAAGGAGACTACAGAGAGTGAGCGATTACAGGGGACAACAGAGAGTGATGGATTACAGGAGACAGCAGAGAGTGATGGATTACAGGAGACTGCAGAGAGTGATGGATTACAGGAGGCTGCAGAGAGTGATGGATTACAGGAGGCTGCAGAGACTGATGGATTACAGGAGACTGCAGAGAGAGATAGACTACTAGAGACTGCAGAGACTGATGGATTACAGGAGGCTGCAGAGAGTGATAGATCACAGGAGAATACATAGAGTGATGGATAACAGGGGACTGCAGAGAGTGATGGATCAAAGGAGACTACAGAGAGTGAGCGATTACAGGGGACAACAGAGAGTGATGGATTACAGGAGACAGCAGAGAGTGATGGATTACAGGAGGCTGCAGAGAGTGATGGATTACAGGAGGCTGCAGAGAGAGATAGACTACAGGAGACTGCAGAGAGTGATGGATTACAGGAGACTGCAGAGAGTGATGGATTACAGGAGGCTGCAGAGATTGCTGGGTTACAGGAGGCTGCAGAGAGAGATAGACTACAGGAGACTGCAGAAACTGATGGATTACAGGAGGCTGCAGAGAGTGATAGATCACAGGAGAATACAGAGAGTGATGGATAACAGGGGACTGCAGAGAGTGATGGATCAATGGAGACTACAGAGAGTGAGCGATTACAGGGGACAACAGAGAGTGATGGATTACAGGAGACAGCAGAGAGTGATGGATTATAGGAGGCTGCAGAGAGAGGTAGACTACAGGAGACTGCAGAGAGTGATGGATTACAGGAGGCTGCAGAGTGTGATGGATTACAGGAGACTGCAGAGAGTGATGGATTACAGGAGGCTGCAGAGAGTGATGGATTATAGGAGGCTGCAGAGAGTGATGGATTACAGGAGGCTGCAGAGAGTGATAGAATACAGGAGACTGCAGAGAGTGATGGATTACAGGAGGCTGCAGAGAGTGATGGATTACAGGAGGCTGCAGAGAGTGATAGAATACAGGAGACTGCAGAGAGTGATGGATTACAGGAGGCTGCAGAGAGTGATGGATTACAGGAGGCTGCAGAGAGAGATAGACTACAGGAGACTGCAGAAACTGATGGATTACAGGAGGCTGCAGAGAGTGATAGATCACAGGAGAATACATAGAGTGATGGATAACAGGGGACTGCAGAGAGTTATGGATCAAAGGAGACTACAGAGAGTGAGGGATTTCAGGGGACAACAGAGAGTGATGGATTACAGGAGGCAGCAGAGAGTCATGGATTACAGGAGACTGCAGAGAGTGATGGATTACAGGAGACTGCAGAGCGCGATGGATTACAGGAGACTGCAGAGAGTGATGGATTACAGGAGACAGCAGAGAGTGATGGATTATAGGAGGCTGCAGAGAGTGATGGATTACAGGAGGCTGCAGAGAGTGATAGACTACAGGAGACTGCAGAGAGTGATGGATTACAGGAGGCTGCAGAGAGTGATGGATTACAGGAGGCTGCAGAGAGAGATAGACTACAGGAGACTGCAGAGACTGATGGATTACAGGAGGCTGCAGGGAGTGATAGATCACAGGAGAATACATAGAGTGATGGATAACAGGGGACTGCAGAGAGTTATGGATCAAAGGAGACTACAGAGAGTGAGGGATTTCAGGGGACAACAGAGAGTGATGGATTACAGGAGGCAGCAGAGTGTGATGGATTACAGGAGACTGCAGAGAGTGATGGATTATAGGAGGCTGCAGAGAGAGGTAGACTACAGGAGACTGCAGAGAGTGATGGATTACAGGAGGCTGCAGAGAGTGATGGATTACAGGAGACTGCAGAGAGGAATGGATTACAGGACACTGCAGAGAGTGATGGATTTCAGGAGACTGCAGAGAGTGATAGATCACAGGAGAATACATAAAGTGATGGATAACAGGGGACTGCAGAGAGTGATGGATCAAAGGAGACTACAGAGAGTGGGGGATTACAGGGGACAACAGAGAGTGATGGATTAGAGGAGACTGCAGAGAGTGATGGATTACAGGAGGCTGCAGAGAGTGATGGATTACAGGAGACTGCAGAGAGTGATGTGTTACAGTAGGCTGCAGAGACTGATGGATTACAGGAGGATGCAGAGAGATATAGACTACAGGATACTGCAGAGAGTGATAGATCACAGGAGAATACAGAGAGTCATGGCTAACAGGGGACTGCAGAGAGTGATGGATCAAAGGAGACTACAGAGAGTGAGCGATTACAAGGGACAACAGAGAGTGATGGATTACAGGAGACAGCAGAGAGTGATGGATTACAGGAGACTGCAGAGAGTGATGGATTATAGGAGGCTGCAGAGAGAGGTAGACTACAGGAGACTGCAGAGAGTGATGGATTGCAGGCTGCAGAGAGTGATGGATTACAGGAGACTGCAGAGAGTGATGGATTACAAGAGACTGCAGAGAGTGACGGACTACAGGAGACTGCAGAGAGTGATAGATTACAAGAGCCTGCCGAGAGTGATGGATTACAGGAGGCAGCAGAGAGTCATGGATTACAGGAGACTGCAGAGAGTGATGGATTACAGGAGACTGCAGAGCGCGATGGATTACAGGAGACTGCAGAGAGTGATGGATTACAGGAGACAGCAGAGAGTGATGGATTATAGGAGGCTGCAGAGAGTGATGGATCAAAGGAGACTACAGAGAGTGAGGGATTGCAGGGGACAACAGAGAGTGAAGGATTACAGGATACTGCAGAGAGTGATGGATTACAGGAGACTGCAGAGCGCGATGGATTACAGGAGACTGCAGAGAGTGATGGATTACAGGAGACAGCAGAGAGTGATGGATTATAGGAGGCTGCAGAGAGTGATGGATTACAGGAGGCTGCAGAGAGTGATAGACTACAGGAGACTGCAGAGAGTGATGGATTACAGGAGGCTGCAGAGAGTGATGGATTACAGGAGGCTGCAGAGAGAGATAGACTACAGGAGACTGCAGAGACTGATGGATTACAGGAGGCTGCAGGGAGTGATAGATCACAGGAGAATACATAGAGTGATGGATAACAGGGGACTGCAGAGAGTTATCGATCAAAGGAGACTACAGAGAGTGAGGGATTTCAGGGGACAACAGAGAGTGATGGATTACAGGAGGCAGCAGAGTGTGATGGATTACAGGAGACTGCAGAGAGTGATGGATTATAGGAGGCTGCAGAGAGAGGTAGACTACAGGAGACTGCAGAGAGTGATGGATTACAGGAGGCTGCAGAGAGTGATGGATTACAGGAGACTGCAGAGAGGGATGGATTACAGGAGACTGCAGAGAGTGATGGATTACAGGAGGCTGCAGAGAGTGATGGAGTACAGGAGGCTGCAGAGAGTGATGGATTACAGGAGACTGCAGAGAGTGATGGATTACAGGAGGCTGCACATAGTGATGGATGACAGGAGACAGCAGAGAGTGATAGATTACAGGAGGCTACAGAAAGTGATGGATTACAGGAGGCTGCAGAGAGTAATGGATAACAGGAGGCTGCAGAGACTGATGGATTACAGGAGGCTGCAGAGAGTGATGGATTACAGGAGGCTGCAGAGTGTGATGGATTACAGGAGACTGCAGAGTGTGATGGATTACAGGAGACTGCAGAGAGTGATGGATTACAGGACAATGCAAAGAGTGATGGATTACAGGAGACTGCAGAGTGTGACGGATTACAGGAGACTGCAGAGAGTGATAGATCACAGGAGAATACATAGAGTGATGGATAACAGGGGAGTGCAGAGAGTGATGGATCACAGGAGACTACAGAGAGTGAGGGATTACAGGGGACTGCAGAGAGTGATGGATTACAGGAGACAGCGAGAGTGATGGATTACAGAAGACTGCAGAGCGCGATGGATTACAGGAGAATGCAGAGAGTGATGGATTACAGGAGACTGCAGAGTGTGACGGATTACAGGAGACTGCAAAGAGTGACGGACTACAGGAGACTGCAGAGAGTGATGGATTACAGGAGACAGCAGGGAGTGATGGATCACAGGAGACTGCAGAGAGTGATGGATTACAGGGGACTGCAAAGAGTGACCGACTACAGGAGACTGCAGAGAGTGATAGATTACAAGAGCCTGCCGAGAGTGATGGATTACAGTAGAGGGCAGAGAGTACTGGATTACAGGAGACTGCAGAGAGAGATAGACTACAGGAGACTGCAGAGAGTGATGGATTACAGGAGGCTGCAGAGAGTGATGGATTACAGGAGACTGCAGACAGTGATGGATTACAGGAGGCTGCAGAGAGTGATAGATTACAGGAGGCTGCAGAGAGTGATGGATTACAGGAGGCTGCAGAGAGTGATGGATTACAGGACGCTGCAGAGTGTGATGGATTACAGGAGACTGCAGAGAGTGACGGATTACAGGAGGCTGCAGAGAGAGATAGACTACAGGAGACTGCAGAGACTGATGGATTACAGGAGGCTGCAGAGAGTGATGGATTACAGGAGACTGCAGAGAGTGATGGATTACAGGAGACTGCAGAGAGTGATGGATTACAGGAAGCTGCAGAGAGTGATGGATTACAGGAGACTGCAGAGAGAGATAGACTACAGGGGACTGCAGAGAGTAATGGATTACAGGAGACTGCAGAGAGTGATGGATTACAGGAGGCTGCAGAGACTGATGGATTACAGGAGGCTGCAGAGAGAGATAGACTACAGGAGACTGCAGAGACTGATGGATTACAGGAGGCTGCAGAGAGTGATAGATCACAGGAGAATACATAGAGTGATGGATAACAGGTGACTGCAGAGAGTGATGGATCAAAGGACACTAAAGAGAGTGAGAGATTACAGGGGACAACAGAGAGTGATGGATTACAGGAGACAGCAGAGAGTGATGGATTACAGGAGGCTGCAGAGAGTGATGGATTACAGGAGGCTGCAGAGAGTGATGGATTACAGGAGACTGCAGAGAGTGATGGATTACAAGAGACTGCTGAGAGTGATGGATAACAGGGGAGTGCAGAGAGTGATGGATCACAGGAGACTACAGAGAGTGAGGGATTACAGGGGACTACAGAAAGTGATGGATTACAGGAGACAGCGAGAGTGATGGATTACAGGAGAATGCAGAGAGTGATGGATTACAGGAGACTGCAGAGTGCGACGGATTACAGGAGACTGCAAAGAGTGACGGACTACAGGAGACTGCAGAGAGTCATGGATTACAGGAGACAGCAGGGAGTGATGGATTACCCGAGACTGCAGAGAGTGATGGATTACAGGAGGCTGCACATAGTGATGGATGACAGGAGACAGCAGAGAGTGATAGATCACAGGAGAATACAGAGAGTGATGGATAACAGGGGACTGCAGAGAGTGATGGATCAAAGGAGACTACAGAGAGTGAGTGATTACAGGGGACAACAGAGAGTGATGGATTACAGGAGGCAGCAGAGAGTGATGGATTACAGGAGACTGCAGAGCGCGATGGATTACAGGAGACTGCAGAGAGTGATGGATTACAGGAGACAGCAGAGAGTGATGGATTATAGGAGGCTGCAGAGAGTGATGGATTACAGGAGGCTGCAGAGAGTGATAGACTACAGGAGACTGCAGAGAGTGATGGATTACAGGAGGCTGCAGAGAGTGATGGATTACAGGAGTCTGCAGAGAGAGATAGACTACAGGAGACTACAGAGACTGATGGATTACAGGAGGCTGCAGAGAGTGATAGATCACAGGAGAATACATAGAGTGATGGATAACAGAGGACTGCAGAGAGTGATGGATTACAGGAGGCTGCAGAGAGAGATAGACTACAGGAGACTGCAGACTGTGATGGATTTCAGGAGACTGCAGAGAGTGATAGATCACAGGAGAATACATAAAGTGATGGATAACAGGGGACTGCAGAGAGTAATGGATCAAAGGAGACTACAGAGAGTGGGGGATTACAGGGGACAACAGAGAGTGATGGATTAGAGGAGACTGCAGAGAGTGATGGATTACAGGAGGCTGCAGAGAGTGATGCATTACAGGAGACTGCAGAGAGTGATGTATTACAGTAGGCTGCAGAGACTGATGGATTACAGGAGGATGCAGAGAGATATAGACTACAGGATACTGCAGAGAGTGATAGATCACAGGAGAATACAGAGAGTGATGGCTAACAGGGGACTGCAGAGAGTGATGGATCAAAGGAGACTACAGAGAGTGAGCGATTACAGGGGACAACAGAGAGTGATGGATTACAGGAGACATCAGAGAGTGATGGATTACAGGAGACTGCAGAGAGTGATGGATTATAGGAGGCTGCAGAGAGAGGTAGACTACAGGAGACTGCAGAGAGTGATGGATTGCAGGCTGCAGAGAGTGATGGATTACAGGAGACTGCAGAGAGTGATGGATTACAAGAGACTGCAGAGAGTGACGGACTACAGGAGACTGCAGAGAGTGATAGATTACAAGAGCCTGCCGAGAATGATGGATTACAGGAGACTGCAGAGAGTGATGGACTACAGGAGACTGCAGAGAGTGATGGTCTACAGGAGACTGCAGAGAGTGATGGATTACAGGAGGCTGCCGAGAGTGATGGATTACAGGAGGCTGCAGAGAGTGATGGATTACAGGAGGCTGCAGAGAGTGATGGATTACAGGAGACAGCAGAGAGTGATGGATTACAGGAGACTGCAGAGAGTGACAGAACACAGGAGAATACATAGAGTGATGGATAACAGGAGAGTGCAGAGAGTGATGGATCACAGGAGGCTACAGAGAGTGAGGGATTACAGGGGACAACAGAGAGTGCTGGATTACAGGAGACAGCGAGAGTGATAGACTACAGGAGACTGCAGAGAGTGATGGATTACAGGAGGCTGCAGAGAGTGATGGATTACAGGAGGCTGCAGAGATTGCTGGGTTACAGGAGGCTGCAGAGAGAGATAGACTACAGGAGACTGCAGAAACTGATGGATTACAGGAGGCTGCAGAGAGTGATAGATCACAGGAGAATACAGAGAGTGATGGATAACAGGGGACTGCAGAGAGTGATGGATCAATGGAGACTACAGAGAGTGAGCGATTACAGGGGACAACAGAGAGTGATGGATTACAGGAGACAGCAGAGAGTGATGGATTATAGGAGGCTGCAGAGAGAGGTAGACTACAGGAGACTGCAGAGAGTGATGGATTACAGGAGGCTGCAGAGAGTGATGGATTACAGGAGGCTGCAGAGAGTGATGGATTACAGGAGACAGCAGAGGGTGATGGACTACAGGAGACTGCAGAGAGTGACGGTCTACAGGAGACTGCAGAGAGTGATGGATTACAGGAGGCTGCAGAGAGTCATGGATTACAGGAGGCTGCAGAGAGTGATGGATTACAGGAGACTGCAGAGAGTGATAGATCACAGGAGAATACATAGAGTGATGGATAACAGGGGAGTGCAGAGAGTGATGGATCACAGGAGACTACAGAGAGTGAGGGATTACAGGGGACTACAGAGGCATGGTTTACAGGAGACAGCGAGAGTGATAGACTACAGGAGGCTGCAGAGAGTGATGGATTACAGGAGGCTGCAGAGAGTGATGGATTACAGGAGGCTGCAGAGAGAGATAGACTACAGGAGACTGCAGAGAGTGATGGATTACAGGAGACTGCAGAGAGTGATGGATTACAGGAGACTGCAGAGAGTGATGGATTACAGGAGAATACATAGAGTGATGGATAACAGGGGACTACAGAGAGTGATGGATCAAGGAGACTACAGAGAGTGAGGGATTACAGGGGACAACAGAGAGTGATGGATTACAGGAGACTGCAGAGAGTGATGGATTACAGGAGGCTGCAGAGAGTGATGGATTACAGGACACTGCAGAGAGTGATGGATTACAGGAGGCTGCAGAGACTGATGGATTACAAGAGACTGCAGAGAGTGATAGATCACAGGAGAATACATAGAGTGATGGATAACAGGGGACTGCAGAGAGTGATGGATCAAAGGAGACTACAGAGAGTGAGGGATTACAGGGGACAACAGAGAGTGATGGATTACAGGAGACAGCAGAGAGTGATGGACTACAGGAGACTGCAGATAGTGATGGATAACAGGAGACTGTAGAGTGTGATGGATTATAGGAGGCTGCAGAGAGTGATGGATTACAGGAGGCTGCAGAGACTGATAGATTACAGGAGGCTGCAGAGAGTGATGCATTACAGGAGGCTGCAGAGACTGATGGATTACAGGAGGCTGCAGAGAGAGATAGACTACAGGAGACTGCAGAGAGTGATGGATTACAGGAGACTGCAGAGAGTGATGGATTACAGGAGGCTACAGAGACTGATGGATTACAGGAGGCTGCAGAGAGAGATAGACTACAGGAGACTGCAGAGAGTGATGGATTACAGGAGACTGCAGAGAGTGATGGATTACAGGAGGCTACAGAGACTGATGGATTACAGGAGGCTGCAGAGAGAGATAGACTACAGGAGACTGCAGAAACTGATGGATTACAGGAGGCTGCAGAGAGTCATGGATTACAGGAGGCTGCAGAGAGAGATAGACTACAGGAGGCTGCAGAGAGAGATAGACTACAGGAGACTGCAGAGAGTGATGGATTACAGGAGACTGCAGAGAGTGATGGATTACAGGAGACTGCAGAGAGTGATGGATTACAGGAGAATACATAGAGTGATGGATAACAGGGGACTACAGAGAGTGATGGATCAAGGAGACTACAGAGAGTGAGGGATTACAGGGGACAACAGAGAGTGATGGATTACAGGAGACTGCAGAGAGTGATGGATTACAGGAGGCTGCAGAGAGTGATGGATTACAGGAGACTGCAGACAGTGATGGATTACAGGAGGCTGCAGAGACTGATGGATTACAAGAGACTGCAGAGAGTGATAGATCACAGGAGAATACATAGAGTGATGGATAACAGGGGACTGCAGAGAGTGATGGATCAAAGGAGACTACAGAGAGTGAGGGATTACAGGGGACAACAGAGAGTGATGGATTACAGGAGACAGCAGAGAGTGATGGACTACAGGAGACTGCAGATAGTGATGGATAACAGGAGACTGCAGAGAGTGATGGATTATAGGAGGCTGCAGAGAGTGATGGATTACAGGAGGCTGCAGAGACTGATAGATTACAGGAGGCTGCAGAGAGTGATGCATTACAGGAGGCTGCAGAGAGTGATGGATTACAGGAGGCTGCAGAGACTGATGGATTACAGGAGGCTGCAGAGAGAGATAGACTACAGGAGACTGCAGAGAGTGATGGATTACAGGAGACTGCAGAGAGTGATGGATTACAGGAGGCTACAGAGACTGATGGATTACAGGAGGCTGCAGAGAGAGATAGACTACAGGAGACTGCAGAGAGTGATGGATTACAGGAGACTGCAGAGAGTGATGGATTACAGGAGGCTACAGAGACTGATGGATTACAGGAGGCTGCAGAGAGAGATAGACTACAGGAGACTGCAGAAACTGATGGATTACAGGAGGCTGCAGAGAGTCATGGATTACAGGAGGCTGCAGAGAGAGATAGACTACAGGAGACTGCAGAGTGTGAAGGATTACAGGAGACTGCAGAGAGTGATGGATTACAGGAGGCTGCAGAGAGTGATAGATCACAGAAGAATACATAAAGTGATGGATAACAGGGGACTGCAGAGAGTGATGGATCAAAGGAGACTACAGAGAGTGGGGGATTACAGGGGACAACAGAGAGTGATGGATTACAGGAGACTGCAGAGAGTGATGGATTACAGGAGGCTGCAGAGAGTGATGGATTACAGTAGGCTGCAGGTACTGATGGATTACAGGAGGATGCAGAGAGATATAGACTACAGGAGACTGCAGAGAGTGATGGATTACAGGAGATAGCAGAGAGTGATGGATTACAGGAGACTGCAGAGAGTGATGGATTACAGGAGGCTGCAGAGAGTGATGGATTACAGGAGGCTGCAGAGACTGATGGATTACAGGAGGCTACAGAGAGTGATGGATTACAGGAGGCTGCAGAGAGAGATAGACTACAGGGGACTGCAGAGAGTGAAGGATTACAGGAGGCTGCAGAGTGAGATAGACTACAGGAGGCTGCAGAGAGTGATGGATTACAGGAGGCTGCAGAGACTGATGGATTACAGGAGGCTGCAGAGAGTGATAGATCACAGGAGAATACACAGAGTGATGGATAACAGAGGACTGCAGAGAGTGATGGATCAAAGGAGACTACAGAGAGTGAGCGATTACAGGGGACAACAGAGAGTGATGGATTACAGGAGGCTGCAGAGAGTGATGGATTACAGGAGGCTGCAGAGAGAGATAGACTACAGGAGACTGCAGAGAGTGATGGATTACAGGAGGCTGCAGAGATTGATGGATTACAGGAGACTGCAGAGAGAGATAGACTACAGGAGACTGCAGAGACTGATGGATTACAGGAGTCTGCAGAGAGTGATAGATCACAGCAGACTGCAGAGAGTGATGCATAACAGGGGACTGCAGAGAGTGATGGATCAAAGGAGACTACAGAGAGTGAGCGATTACAGGGGACAACAGAGAGTGATGGATTACAGGAGACAGCAGAGAGTGATGGATTACAGGAGACTGCAGAGAGTGATGGATTACAGGAGACTGCAGAGAGTGATGGATTGCAGGAGGCTGCAGAGACTGATGGATTACAGGAGGCTGCAGAGAGTGATGGATTACAGGAGAGTGCAGAGAGTAATGGATTACAGGAGACAGCAGAGAGTGATGGATTACAGGAGACTGCAGAGAGTGATGGATTACAGGAGGCTGCAGAGAGTGATGGATTACAGGAGGCTGCAGAGACTGATGGATTACAGGAGACTGCAGAGACAGATAGACTACAGGAGACTGCAGAGACTGATGGATTTCAGGAGACTGCAGAGAGTGATAGATCACAGGAGAATACATAGAGTGATGGATAACAGGGGACTGCAGAGAGTGATGGATAAAAGGAGACTACAGAGAGTGATGGATTACAGGAGACTACAGAGAGTGATGGATTACAGGAGGCTGCAGAGGGTGATGGATTACAGGAGGCTGCAGAGACTGATGGATTACAGGAGACTGCAGAGAGAGATAGACTACAGGAGACTGCAGAGACTGATGTATTACAGGAGGCTGCAGAGAGTGATAGATCACAGGAGAATACATAGAGTGATGGATAACAGGGGACTGCAGAGAGTGATGGATCAAAGGAGACTACAGAGAGTGAGCGATTACAGGGGACAACAGAGAGTGATGGATTACAGGAGACAGCAGAGAGAGATAGACTACAGGAGACTGCAGAGAGTGATGGATTACAGGAGACTGCAGAGAGTGATGGATTACAGGAGGCTGCAGAGATTGCTGGATTACAGGAGGCTGCAGAGAGAGATAGACTACAGGAGACTGCAGAAACTGATGGATTACAGGAGGCTGCAGAGAGTGATAGATCACAGGAGAATACAGAGAGTGATGGATAACAGGGGACTGCAGAGAGTGATGGATCAAAGGAGACTACAGAGAGTGAGCGATTACAGGGGACAACAGAGAGTGATGGATTACAGGAGACTGCAGAGAGTGATGGATTATAGGAGGCTGCAGAAAGAGGTACACTACAGGAGACTGCAGAGAGTGATGGATTACAGGAGGCTGCAGAGAGTGATGGATTACAGGAGACTGCAGAGAGTGATGGATTACAAGAGACTGCAGAGAGTGACGGACTACAGGAGACTGCAGAGAGTGATAGATTACAAGAGCCTGCCGAGAGTGATGGATTACAGGAGACTGCAGAGAGTGATGGACTACAGGAGACTGCAGAGAGTGACGGTCTACAGGAGACTGCAGAGAGTGATGGATTACAGGAGGCTGCAGAGAGTGATGGATTACAGGAGGCTGCAGAGAGTGATGGATTACAGGAGACTGCAGAGAGTGATAGATCACAGGAGAATACATAGAGTGATGGATAACAGGGGAGTGCAGAGAGTGATGGATCACAGGAGACTGCAGAGAGTGAGGGATTACAGGGGACTACAGAGAGTCATGGATTACAGGAGACAGCGAGAGTGATAGACTACAGGAGACTGCAGAGAGTGATGGATTACAGGAGGCTGCAGAGAGTGATGGATTACAGGAGGCTGCAGAGAGAGATAGACTACAGGAGAATACATAGAGTGATGGATAACAGGGGACTGCAGAGAGTGATGGATCAAAGGAGACTACAGAGAGTGAGCGATTACAGGGGACAACAGAGAGTGATGGATTACAGGAGACAGCAGAGAGTGATGGATTACAGGAGACTGCAGAGAGTGATGGATTACACGAGGCTGCAGAGAGTGATGGATTACAGGAGGCTGCAGAGACTGATGGATTACAGGAGACTGCAGAGAGAGATAGACTACTAGAGACTGCAGAGACTGATGGATTACAGGAGGCTGCAGAGAGTGATAGATCACAGGAGAATACATAGAGTGATGGATAACAGGGGACTGCAGAGAGTGATGGATCAAAGGAGACTACAGAGAGTGAGCGATTACAGGGGACAACAGAGAGTGATGGATTACAGGAGACAGCAGAGAGTGATGGATTACAGGAGGCTGCAGAGAGTGATGGATTACAGGAGGCTGCAGAGAGAGATAGACTACAGGAGACTGCAGAGAGTGATGGATTACAGGAGACTGCAGAGAGTGATGGATTACAGGAGGCTGCAGAGATTGCTGGGTTACAGGAGGCTGCAGAGAGAGATAGACTACAGGAGACTGCAGAAACTGATGGATTACAGGAGGCTGCAGAGAGTGATAGATCACAGGAGAATACAGAGAGTGATGGATAACAGGGGACTGCAGAGAGTGATGGATCAATGGAGACTACAGAGAGTGAGCGATTACAGGGGACAACAGAGAGTGATGGATTACAGGAGACAGCAGAGAGTGATGGATTATAGGAGGCTGCAGAGAGAGGTAGACTACAGGAGACTGCAGAGAGTGATAGAATACAGGAGACTGCAGAGAGTGATGGATTACAGGAGGCTGCAGAGAGTGATGGATTACAGGAGGCTGCAGAGAGTGATAGAATACAGGAGACTGCAGAGAGTGATGGATTACAGGAGGCTGCAGAGAGTGATGGATTACAGGAGGCTGCAGAGAGAGATAGACTACAGGAGACTGCAGAAACTGATGGATTACAGGAGGCTGCAGAGAGTGATAGATCACAGGAGAATACATAGAGTGATGGATAACAGGGGACTGCAGAGAGTTATGGATCAAAGGAGACTACAGAGAGTGAGGGATTTCAGGGGACAACAGAGAGTGATGGATTACAGGAGGCAGCAGAGAGTCATGGATTACAGGAGACTGCAGAGAGTGATGGATTACAGGAGACTGCAGAGCGCGATGGATTACAGGAGACTGCAGAGAGTGATGGATTACAGGAGACAGCAGAGAGTGATGGATTATAGGAGGCTGCAGAGAGTGATGGATTACAGGAGGCTGCAGAGAGTGATAGACTACAGGAGACTGCAGAGAGTGATGGATTACAGGAGGCTGCAGAGAGTGATGGATTACAGGAGGCTGCAGAGAGAGATAGACTACAGGAGACTGCAGAGACTGATGGATTACAGGAGGCTGCAGGGAGTGATAGATCACAGGAGAATACATAGAGTGATGGATAACAGGGGACTGCAGAGAGTTATGGATCAAAGGAGACTACAGAGAGTGAGGGATTTCAGGGGACAACAGAGAGTGATGGATTACAGGAGGCAGCAGAGTGTGATGGATTACAGGAGACTGCAGAGAGTGATGGATTATAGGAGGCTGCAGAGAGAGGTAGACTACAGGAGACTGCAGAGAGTGATGGATTACAGGAGGCTGCAGAGAGTGATGGATTACAGGAGACTGCAGAGAGGAATGGATTACAGGACACTGCAGAGAGTGATGGATTTCAGGAGACTGCAGAGAGTGATAGATCACAGGAGAATACATAAAGTGATGGATAACAGGGGACTGCAGAGAGTGATGGATCAAAGGAGACTACAGAGAGTGGGGGATTACAGGGGACAACAGAGAGTGATGGATTAGAGGAGACTGCAGAGAGTGATGGATTACAGGAGGCTGCAGAGAGTGATGGATTACAGGAGACTGCAGAGAGTGATGTGTTACAGTAGGCTGCAGAGACTGATGGATTACAGGAGGATGCAGAGAGATATAGACTACAGGATACTGCAGAGAGTGATAGATCACAGGAGAATACAGAGAGTCATGGCTAACAGGGGACTGCAGAGAGTGATGGATCAAAGGAGACTACAGAGAGTGAGCGATTACAAGGGACAACAGAGAGTGATGGATTACAGGAGACAGCAGAGGGTGATGGATTACAGGAGACTGCAGAGAGTGATGGATTATAGGAGGCTGCAGAGAGAGGTAGACTACAGGAGACTGCAGAGAGTGATGGATTGCAGGCTGCAGAGAGTGATGGATTACAGGAGACTGCAGAGAGTGATGGATTACAAGAGACTGCAGAGAGTGACGGACTACAGGAGACTGCAGAGAGTGATAGATTACAAGAGCCTGCCGAGAGTGATGGATTACAGGAGGCAGCAGAGAGTCATGGATTACAGGAGACTGCAGAGAGTGATGGATTACAGGAGACTGCAGAGCGCGATGGATTACAGGAGACTGCAGAGAGTGATGGATTACAGGAGACAGCAGAGAGTGATGGATTATAGGAGGCTGCAGAGAGTGATGGATCAAAGGAGACTACAGAGAGTGAGGGATTGCAGGGGACAACAGAGAGTGAAGGATTACAGGATACTGCAGAGAGTGATGGATTACAGGAGACTGCAGAGCGCGATGGATTACAGGAGACTGCAGAGAGTGATGGATTACAGGAGACAGCAGAGAGTGATGGATTATAGGAGGCTGCAGAGAGTGATGGATTACAGGAGGCTGCAGAGAGTGATAGACTACAGGAGACTGCAGAGAGTGATGGATTACAGGGGGCTGCAGAGAGTGATGGATTACAGGAGGCTGCAGAGAGAGATAGACTACAGGAGACTGCAGAGACTGATGGATTACAGGAGGCTGCAGGGAGTGATAGATCACAGGAGAATACATAGAGTGATGGATAACAGGGGACTGCAGAGAGTTATCGATCAAAGGAGACTACAGAGAGTGAGGGATTTCAGGGGACAACAGAGAGTGATGGATTACAGGAGGCAGCAGAGTGTGATGGATTACAGGAGACTGCAGAGAGTGATGGATTATAGGAGGCTGCAGAGAGAGGTAGACTACAGGAGACTGCAGAGAGTGATGGATTACAGGAGGCTGCAGAGAGTGATGGATTACAGGAGACTGCAGAGAGGGATGGATTACAGGAGACTGCAGAGAGTGATGGATTACAGGAGGCTGCAGAGAGTGATGGAGTACAGGAGGCTGCAGAGAGTGATGGATTACAGGAGACTGCAGAGAGTGATGGATTACAGGAGGCTGCACATAGTGATGGATGACAGGAGACAGCAGAGAGTGATAGATTACAGGAGGCTACAGAAAGTGATGGATTACAGGAGGCTGCAGAGAGTAATGGATAACAGGAGGCTGCAGAGACTGATGGATTACAGGAGGCTGCAGAGAGTGATGGATTACAGGAGGCTGCAGAGTGTGATGGATTACAGGAGACTGCAGAGTGTGATGGATTACAGGAGACTGCAGAGAGTGATGGATTACAGGACAATGCAAAGAGTGATGGATTACAGGAGACTGCAGAGTGTGACGGATTACAGGAGACTGCAGAGAGTGATAGATCACAGGAGAATACATAGAGTGATGGATAACAGGGGAGTGCAGAGAGTGATGGATCACAGGAGACTACAGAGAGTGAGGGATTACAGGGGACTGCAGAGAGTGATGGATTACAGGAGACAGCGAGAGTGATGGATTACAGAAGACTGCAGAGCGCGATGGATTACAGGAGAATGCAGAGAGTGATGGATTACAGGAGACTGCAGAGTGTGACGGATTACAGGAGACTGCAAAGAGTGACGGACTACAGGAGACTGCAGAGAGTGATGGATTACAGGAGACAGCAGGGAGTGATGGATCACAGGAGACTGCAGAGAGTGATGGATTACAGGGGACTGCAAAGAGTGACCGACTACAGGAGACTGCAGAGAGTGATAGATTACAAGAGCCTGCCGAGAGTGATGGATTACAGTAGAGGGCAGAGAGTACTGGATTACAGGAGACTGCAGAGAGAGATAGACTACAGGAGACTGCAGAGAGTGATGGATTACAGGAGGCTGCAGAGAGTGATGGATTACAGGAGACTGCAGACAGTGATGGATTACAGGAGGCTGCAGAGAGTGATAGATTACAGGAGGCTGCAGAGAGTGATGGATTACAGGAGGCTGCAGAGAGTGATGGATTACAGGACGCTGCAGAGTGTGATGGATTACAGGAGACTGCAGAGAGTGACGGATTACAGGAGGCTGCAGAGAGAGATAGACTACAGGAGACTGCAGAGACTGATGGATTACAGGAGGCTGCAGAGAGTGATGGATTACAGGAGACTGCAGAGAGTGATGGATTACAGGAGACTGCAGAGAGTGATGGATTACAGGAAGCTGCAGAGAGTGATGGATTACAGGAGACTGCAGAGAGAGATAGACTACAGGGGACTGCAGAGAGTAATGGATTACAGGAGACTGCAGAGAGTGATGGATTACAGGAGGCTGCAGAGACTGATGGATTACAGGAGGCTGCAGAGAGAGATAGACTACAGGAGACTGCAGAGACTGATGGATTACAGGAGGCTGCAGAGAGTGATAGATCACAGGAGAATACATAGAGTGATGGATAACAGGTGACTGCAGAGAGTGATGGATCAAAGGACACTAAAGAGAGTGAGAGATTACAGGGGACAACAGAGAGTGATGGATTACAGGAGACAGCAGAGAGTGATGGATTACAGGAGGCTGCAGAGAGTGATGGATTACAGGAGGCTGCAGAGAGTGATGGATTACAGGAGACTGCAGAGAGTGATGGATTACAAGAGACTGCTGAGAGTGATGGATAACAGGGGAGTGCAGAGAGTGATGGATCACAGGAGACTACAGAGAGTGAGGGATTACAGGGGACTACAGAAAGTGATGGATTACAGGAGACAGCGAGAGTGATGGATTACAGGAGAATGCAGAGAGTGATGGATTACAGGAGACTGCAGAGTGCGACGGATTACAGGAGACTGCAAAGAGTGACGGACTACAGGAGACTGCAGAGAGTCATGGATTACAGGAGACAGCAGGGAGTGATGGATTACCCGAGACTGCAGAGAGTGATGGATTACAGGAGGCTGCACATAGTGATGGATGACAGGAGACAGCAGAGAGTGATAGATCACAGGAGAATACAGAGAGTGATGGATAACAGGGGACTGCAGAGAGTGATGGATCAAAGGAGACTACAGAGAGTGAGTGATTACAGGGGACAACAGAGAGTGATGGATTACAGGAGGCAGCAGAGAGTGATGGATTACAGGAGACTGCAGAGCGCGATGGATTACAGGAGACTGCAGAGAGTGATGGATTACAGGAGACAGCAGAGAGTGATGGATTATAGGAGGCTGCAGAGAGTGATGGATTACAGGAGGCTGCAGAGAGTGATAGACTACAGGAGACTGCAGAGAGAGATGGATTACAGGAGGCTGCAGAGAGTGATGGATTACAGGAGTCTGCAGAGAGAGATAGACTACAGGAGACTACAGAGACTGATGGATTACAGGAGGCTGCAGAGAGTGATAGATCACAGGAGAATACATAGAGTGATGGATAACAGAGGACTGCAGAGAGTGATGGATTACAGGAGGCTGCAGAGAGAGATAGACTACAGGAGACTGCAGACTGTGATGGATTTCAGGAGACTGCAGAGAGTGATAGATCACAGGAGAATACATAAAGTGATGGATAACAGGGGACTGCAGAGAGTAATGGATCAAAGGAGACTACAGAGAGTGGGGGATTACAGGGGACAACAGAGAGTGATGGATTAGAGGAGACTGCAGAGAGTGATGGATTACAGGAGGCTGCAGAGAGTGATGCATTACAGGAGACTGCAGAGAGTGATGTATTACAGTAGGCTGCAGAGACTGATGGATTACAGGAGGATGCAGAGAGATATAGACTACAGGATACTGCAGAGAGTGATAGATCACAGGAGAATACAGAGAGTGATGGCTAACAGGGGACTGCAGAGAGTGATGGATCAAAGGAGACTACAGAGAGTGAGCGATTACAGGGGACAACAGAGAGTGATGGATTACAGGAGACATCAGAGAGTGATGGATTACAGGAGACTGCAGAGAGTGATGGATTATAGGAGGCTGCAGAGAGAGGTAGACTACAGGAGACTGCAGAGAGTGATGGATTGCAGGCTGCAGAGAGTGATGGATTACAGGAGACTGCAGAGAGTGATGGATTACAAGAGACTGCAGAGAGTGACGGACTACAGGAGACTGCAGAGAGTGATAGATTACAAGAGCCTGCCGAGAGTGATGGATTACAGGAGACTGCAGAGAGTGATGGACTACAGGAGACTGCAGAGAGTGATGGTCTACAGGAGACTGCAGAGAGTGATGGATTACAGGAGGCTGCCGAGAGTGATGGATTACAGGAGGCTGCAGAGAGTGATGGATTACAGGAGGCTGCAGAGAGTGATGGATTACAGGAGACAGCAGAGAGTGATGGATTACAGGAGACTGCAGAGAGTGACAGAACACAGGAGAATACATAGAGTGATGGATAACAGGAGAGTGCAGAGAGTGATGGATCAAAGGAGACTACAGAGAGTGAGCGATTACAGGGGACAACAGAGAGTGATGGATTACAGGAGACATCAGAGAGTGATGGATTACAGGAGACTGCAGAGAGTGATGGATTATAGGAGGCTGCAGAGAGAGGTAGACTACAGGAGACTGCAGAGAGTGATGGATTGCAGGCTGCAGAGAGTGATGGATTACAGGAGACTGCAGAGAGTGATGGATTACAAGAGACTGCAGAGAGTGACGGACTACAGGAGACTGCAGAGAGTGATAGATTACAAGAGCCTGCCGAGAGTGATGGATTACAGGAGACTGCAGAGAGTGATGGACTACAGGAGACTGCAGAGAGTGATGGTCTACAGGAGACTGCAGAGAGTGATGGATTACAGGAGGCTGCCGAGAGTGATGGATTACAGGAGGCTGCAGAGAGTGATGGATTACAGGAGGCTGCAGAGAGTGATGGATTACAGGAGACAGCAGAGAGTGATGGATTACAGGAGACTGCAGAGAGTGACAGAACACAGGAGAATACATAGAGTGATGGATAACAGGAGAGTGCAGAGAGTGATGGATCACAGGAGGCTACAGAGAGTGAGGGATTACAGGGGACAACAGAGAGTGCTGGATTACAGGAGACAGCGAGAGTGATAGACTACAGGAGACTGCAGAGAGTGATGGATTACAGGAGGCTGCAGAGAGTGATGGATTACAGGAGGCTGCAGAGAGAGATAGACTACAGGAGACTGCAGAGAGTGATGGATTACAGGAGACTGCAGAGAGTGATGGATTACAGGAGACTGCAGAGAGTGATGGATTACAGGAGAATACATAGAGTGATGGATAACAGGGGACTGCAGAGAGTGATGGATCAAAGGAGACTACAGAGAGTGAGGGATTACAGGGGACAACAGAGAGTGATGGATTACAGGAGGCTGCAGAGAGTGATGGATTACAGGAGACTGCAGAGAGTGATGGATTACAGGAGGCTGCAGAGAGTGATGGATTACAGGAGACTGCAGAGAGTGATGGATTACAGGAGGTTGCAGAGATTGATGGATTACAAGAGACTGCAGAGAGTGATAGATCACAGGAGAATACATAGAGTGATGGATAACATGGGACTGCAGAGAGTGATGGATCAAAGGAGACTACAGAGAGTGAGGGATTACAGGGGACAACAGAGAGTGATGGATTACAGGAGACAGCAGAGAGTGATGGACTACAGGAGACTGCAGAGAGTGATGGATAACAGGAGACTGCAGAGAGTGATGGATTATAGGAGGCTGCAGAGAGTGATGGATTACAGGAGGCTGCAGAGACTGATAGATTACAGGAAGCTGCAGAGAGTGATGGATTACAGGAGGCTGCAGAGACTGATGGATTACAGGAGGCTGCAGAGAGTGATGGATTACAGGAGGCTGCAGAGACTGATGGATTACAGGAGGCTGCAGAGAGAGATAGACTACAGGGGACTGCAGAGAGTGATGGATTACAGGAGGCTGCAGAGATTGATGGATTACAGGAGGCTGCAGAGAGAGATAGACTACAGGAGACTGCAGAGAGTGATGGATTACAGGAGGCTGCAGAGAGTGATGGATTACAGGAGGCTGCAGAGATTGATGGATTACAGGAGGCTGCAGAGAGAGATAGACTACAGGAGACTGCAGAAACTGATGGATTACAGGAGGCTGCAGAGAGTGATGGATTACAGGAGGCTGCAGAGAGTGATGGATTACAGGAGGCTGCAGAGACTGATGGATTTCAGGAGGCTGCAGAGATTGATGGATTACAGGAGGCTGCAGAGATTGATGGATTACAAGAGACTGCAGAGAGTGATAGATCACAGGAGAATACATAGAGTAATGGATAACATGGGACTGCAGAGAGTGATGGATCAAAGGAGACTACAGAGAGTGAGGGATTACAGGGGACAACAGAGAGTGATGGATTACAGGAGACAGCAGAGAGTGATGGACTACAGGAGACTGCAGAGAGTGATGGATAACAGGAGACTGCAGAGAGTGATGGATTATAGGAGGCTGCAGAGAGTGATGGATTACAGGAGGCTGCAGAGACTGATAGATTACAGGAAGCTGCAGAGAGTGATGGATTACAGGAGGCTGCAGAGACTGATGGATTACAGGAGGCTGCAGAGAGTGATGGATTACAGGAGGCTGCAGAGACTGATGGATTACAGGAGGCTGCAGAGAGAGATAGACTACAGGGGACTGCAGAGAGTGATGGATTACAGGAGGCTGCAGAGAGTGATGGATTACAGGAGGCTGCAGAGATTGATGGATTACAGGAGGCTGCAGAGAGAGATAGACTACAGGAGACTGCAGAGAGTGATGGATTACAGGAGGCTGCAGAGAGTGATGGATTACAGGAGGCTGCAGAGATTGATGGATTACAGGAGGCTGCAGAGAGAGATAGACTACAGGAGACTGCAGAAACTGATGGATTACAGGAGGCTGCAGAGAGTGATGGATTACAGGAGGCTGCAGAGAGTGATGGATTACAGGAGGCTGCAGAGACTGATGGATTACAGGAGGCTGCAGAGAGAGATAGACTACAGGGGACTGCAGAGAGTGATGGATTACAGGAGGCTGCAGAGAGTGATGGATTACAGGAGGCTGCAGAGATTGATGGATTACAGGAGGCTGCAGAGATTGATGGATTACAGGAGGCTGCAGAGAGAGATAGACTACAGGAGACTGCAGAAACTGATGGACTACAGGAGGCTGTAGAGAGTGATGGATTACAGGAGGCTGCAGAGAGAGATAGACTACAGCAGACTGCAGAGTGTGATGGATTACAGGAGACTGCAGAGAGTGATGGATTACAGGAGGCTGCAGAGAGTGATAGATCACAGGAGAATACATAAAGTGATGGATAACAGGGGACTGCAGAGAGTGATGGATCAAAGGAGACTACAGAGAGTGGGGGATTACAGGGGACAACAGAGAGTGATGGATTACAGGAGACTGCAGAGAGTGATGGATTACAGGAGGCTGCAGAGAGTGATGGATTACAGGAGGCTGCAGAGAGTGATGGATTACAGGAGACTGCAGAGAGTGATGGATTACAGGAGGCTGCAGAGTGTGATGGATTACAGGAGACTGCAGAAAGTGATGGATTACAGGAGGCTGCAGAGAGTGATGGATTACAGGAGACTGCAGAGAGTGATGGATTACAGGAGGCTACAGAGAGTGATGGATTACAGGAGGCTGCAGAGTGAGATAGACTACAGGGGATTGCAGTGAGTGATGGATTACAGGAGACTGCAGAGAGTGATGGATTACAGGAGGCTGCAGAGACTGATGGATTACAGGAGGCTGCAGCGAGGGATAGACTACAGGAGACTGCAGAGACTGATGGATTACAGGAGGCTGCAGAGAGTGATAGATCACAGGAGAATACATAGAGTGATGGATAACAGGGGACTGCAGAGAGTGATGGATCAAAGGAGACTACAGAGAGTGAGGGATTGCAGGGGACAACAGAGAGTGAAGGATTACAGGAGACTGCAGAGAGTGATGGATTACAGGAGACTGCAGAGCGCGATGGATTACAGGAGACTGCAGAGAGTGATGGATTACAGGAGACAGCAGAGAGTGATGGATTATAGGAGGCTGCAGAGAGTGATGGATTACAGGAGGCTGCAGAGAGTGATAGACTACAGGAGACTGCAGAGAGTGATGGATTACAGGAGGCTGCAGAGAGTGATGGATTACAGGAGGCTGCAGAGAGAGATAGACTACAGGAGACTGCAGAAACTGATGGATTACAGGAGGCTGCAGAGAGTGATAGATCACAGGAGAATACATGGAGTGATGGATAACAGGGGACTGCAGAGAGTTATGGATCAAAGGAGTCTACAGAGAGTGAGGGATTTCAGGGGACAACAGAGAGTGATGGATTACAGGAGGCAGCAGACAGTCATGGATTACAGGAGACTGCAGAGAGTGATGGATTACAGGAGACTGCAGAGCGCGATGGATTACAGGAGACTGCAGAGAGTGATGGATTACAGGAGGCTGCAGAGAGTGATGGATTACAGGAGGCTGCAGAGAGAGATAGACTACAGGAGACTGCAGAGACTGATGGATTACAGGAGGCTGCAGGGAGTGATAGATCACAGGAGAATACATAGAGTGATGGATAACAGGGGACTGCAGAGAGTTATGGATGACAGGAGACTACAGAGAGTGAGGGATTACAGGGGACTGCAGAGAGTGATGGATTACAGGAGACAGCGAGAGTGATGGATTACAGAAGAATGCAGAGCGCGATGGATTACAGGAGAATGCAGAGAGTGATGGATTACAGGAGTCTGCAGAGTGTGACGGATTACAGGAGACTGCAAAGAGTGACGGACTACAGGAGACTGCAGAGAGTGATGGATTACAGGAGACAGCAGGGAGTGATGGATCACAGGAGACTGCAGAGAGTGATGGATTACAGGGGACTGCAAAGAGTGACCGACTACAGGAGACTGCGGAGAGTGATAGATTACAAGAGCCTGCCGAGAGTGATGGATTACAGTAGAGGGCAGAGAGTGCTGGATTACAGGAGACTGCAGAGAGAGATAGACTACAGGAGACTGCAGAGAGTGATGGATTACAGGAGGCTGCAGAGAGTGATGGATTACAGGAGACTGAAGACAGTGATGGATTACAGGAGGCTGCAGAGAGTGATAGATTACAGGAGGCTGCAGAGAGTGATGGATTACAGGAGGCTGCAGAGAGTGATGGATTACAGGACGCTGCAGAGTGTGATGGATTACAGGAGACTGCAGAGAGTGACGGATTACAGGAGGCTGCAGAGAGAGATAGACTACAGGAGACTGCAGAGACTGATGGATTACAGGAGGCTGCAGAGAGTGATGGATTACAGGAGACTGCAGAGAGTGATGGATTACAGGAGACTGCAGAGAGTGATGGATTACAGGAGGCTGCAGAGAGTGATGGATTACAGGAGACTGCAGAGAGTGATGGATTACAGGAGGCTACAGAGAGTGATGGATTACAGGAGGCTGCAGAGAGAGATAGACTACAGGGGACTGCAGAGAGTAATGGATTACAGGAGACTGCAGAGAGTGATGGATTACAGGAGGCTGCAGAGACTGATGGATTACAGGAGGCTGCAGAGAGAGATAGACTACAGGAGACTGCAGAGACTGATGGATTACAGGAGGCTGCAGAGAGTGATAGATCACAGGAGAATACATAGAGTGATGGATAACAGGGGACTGCAGAGAGTGATGGATCAAAGGACACTAAAGAGAGTGAGAGATTACAGGGGACAACAGAGAGTGATGGATTACAGGAGACAGCAGAGAGTGATGGATTACAGGAGGCTGCAGAGAGTGATGGATTACAGGAGGCTGCAGAGAGTGATGGATTACAGGAGACTGCAGAGTGTGATGGATTACAAGAGACTGCTGAGAGTGATGGATAACAGGGGAGTGCAGAGAGTGATGGATCACAGGAGACTACAGAGAGTGAGGGATTACAGGGGACTACAGAGAGTGATGGATTACAGGAGACAGTGAGAGTGATGGATTACAGGAGAATGCAGAGAGTGATGGATTACAGGAGACTGCAGAGTGTGACGGATTACAGGAGACTGCAAAGAGTGACGGACTACAGGAGACTGCAGAGAGTCATGGATTACAGGAGACAGCAGGGAGTGATGGATTACCCGAGACTGCAGAGAGTGATGGATTACAGGAGGCTGCACATAGTGATGGATGACAGGAGACAGCAGAGAGTGATAGATCACAGGAGAATACAGAGAGTGATGGATAACAGGGGACTGCAGAGAGTGATGGATCAAAGGAGACTACAGAGAGTGAGCGATTACAGGGGACAACAGAGAGTGATGGATTACAGGAGACAGCAGAGAGTGATGGATTACAGGAGACTGCAGAGAGTGATGGATTATAGGAGGCTGCAGAGAGAGGCAGACTACAGGAGACTGCAGAGAGTGATGGATTACAGGAGGCTGCAGAGAGTGATAGATTACAAGAGCCTGCCGAGAGTGATGGATTACAGGAGACTGCAGAGAGTGACGGTCTACAGGAGACTGCAGAGAGTGATGGATTACAGGAGGCTGCAGAGAGAGATAGACTACAGGAGACTGCAGAGACTGATGGATTACAGGAGGCTGCAGGGAGTGATAGATCACAGGAGAATACATAGAGTGATGGATAACAGGGGACTGCAGAGAGTTATGGATGACAGGAGACTACAGAGAGTGAGGGATTACAGGGGACTGCAGAGAGTGATGGATTACAGGAGACAGCGAGAGTGATGGATTACAGAAGAATGCAGAGCGCGATGGATTACAGGAGAATGCAGAGAGTGATGGATTACAGGAGTCTGCAGAGTGTGACGGATTACAGGAGACTGCAAAGAGTGACGGACTACAGGAGACTGCAGAGAGTGATGGATTACAGGAGACAGCAGGGAGTGATGGATCACAGGAGACTGCAGAGAGTGATGGATTACAGGGGACTGCAAAGAGTGACCGACTACAGGAGACTGCGGAGAGTGATAGATTACAAGAGCCTGCCGAGAGTGATGGATTACAGTAGAGGGCAGAGAGTGCTGGATTACAGGAGACTGCAGAGAGAGATAGACTACAGGAGACTGCAGAGAGTGATGGATTACAGGAGGCTGCAGAGAGTGATGGATTACAGGAGACTGCAGACAGTGATGGATTACAGGAGGCTGCAGAGAGTGATAGATTACAGGAGGCTGCAGAGAGTGATGGATTACAGGAGGCTGCAGAGAGTGATGGATTACAGGACGCTGCAGAGTGTGATGGATTACAGGAGACTGCAGAGAGTGACGGATTACAGGAGGCTGCAGAGAGAGATAGACTACAGGAGACTGCAGAGACTGATGGATTACAGGAGGCTGCAGAGAGTGATGGATTACAGGAGACTGCAGAGAGTGATGGATTACAGGAGACTGCAGAGAGTGATGGATTACAGGAGGCTGCAGAGAGTGATGGATTACAGGAGACTGCAGAGAGTGATGGATTACAGGAGGCTACAGAGAGTGATGGATTACAGGAGGCTGCAGAGAGAGATAGACTACAGGGGACTGCAGAGAGTAATGGATTACAGGAGACTGCAGAGAGTGATGGATTACAGGAGGCTGCAGAGACTGATGGATTACAGGAGGCTGCAGAGAGAGATAGACTACAGGAGACTGCAGAGACTGATGGATTACAGGAGGCTGCAGAGAGTGATAGATCACAGGAGAATACATAGAGTGATGGATAACAGGGGACTGCAGAGAGTGATGGATCAAAGGACACTAAAGAGAGTGAGAGATTACAGGGGACAACAGAGAGTGATGGATTACAGGAGACAGCAGAGAGTGATGGATTACAGGAGGCTGCAGAGAGTGATGGATTACAGGAGGCTGCAGAGAGTGATGGATTACAGGAGACTGCAGAGTGTGATGGATTACAAGAGACTGCTGAGAGTGATGGATAACAGGGGAGTGCAGAGAGTGATGGATCACAGGAGACTACAGAGAGTGAGGGATTACAGGGGACTACAGAGAGTGATGGATTACAGGAGACAGTGAGAGTGATGGATTACAGGAGAATGCAGAGAGTGATGGATTACAGGAGACTGCAGAGTGTGACGGATTACAGGAGACTGCAAAGAGTGACGGACTACAGGAGACTGCAGAGAGTCATGGATTACAGGAGACAGCAGGGAGTGATGGATTACCCGAGACTGCAGAGAGTGATGGATTACAGGAGGCTGCACATAGTGATGGATGACAGGAGACAGCAGAGAGTGATAGATCACAGGAGAATACAGAGAGTGATGGATAACAGGGGACTGCAGAGAGTGATGGATCAAAGGAGACTACAGAGAGTGAGCGATTACAGGGGACAACAGAGAGTGATGGATTACAGGAGACAGCAGAGAGTGATGGATTACAGGAGACTGCAGAGAGTGATGGATTATAGGAGGCTGCAGAGAGAGGCAGACTACAGGAGACTGCAGAGAGTGATGGATTACAGGAGGCTGCAGAGAGTGATAGATTACAAGAGCCTGCCGAGAGTGATGGATTACAGGAGACTGCAGAGAGTGACGGTCTACAGGAGACTGCAGAGAGTGATGGATTACAGGAGGCTGCAGAGAGTGATGGATTACAGGAGACTGCAGAGAGTGATGGATTACAGGAGACAGCAGAGAGTGATGGATTACAGGAGACTGCAGAAAGTGATGGATTACAGGAGGCTGCAGAGAGTGATGGATTACAGGAGACTGCAGAGAGTGATGGATTACAGGAGGCTACAGAGAGTGATGGATTACAGGAGGCTGCAGAGTGAGATAGACTACAGGGGATTGCAGTGAGTGATGGATTACAGGAGACTGCAGAGAGTGATGGATTACAGGAGGCTGCAGAGACTGATGGATTACAGGAGGCTGCAGCGAGGGATAGACTACAGGAGACTGCAGAGACTGATGGATTACAGGAGGCTGCAGAGAGTGATAGATCACAGGAGGATACATAGAGTGATGGATAACAGGGGACTGCAGAGAGTGATGGATCAAAGGAGACTACAGAGAGTGAGGGATTGCAGGGGACAACAGAGAGTGAAGGATTACAGGAGACTGCAGAGAGTGATGGATTACAGGAGACTGCAGAGCGCGATGGATTACAGGAGACTGCAGAGAGTGATGGATTACAGGAGACAGCAGAGAGTGATGGATTATAGGAGGCTGCAGAGAGTGATGGATTACAGGAGGCTGCAGAGAGTGATAGACTACAGGAGACTGCAGAGAGTGATGGATTACAGGAGGCTGCAGAGAGTGATGGATTACAGGAGGCTGCAGAGAGAGATAGACTACAGGAGACTGCAGAAACTGATGGATTACAGGAGGCTGCAGAGAGTGATAGATCACAGGAGAATACATGGAGTGATGGATAACAGGGGACTGCAGAGAGTTATGGATCAAAGGAGTCTACAGAGAGTGAGGGATTTCAGGGGACAACAGAGAGTGATGGATTACAGGAGGCAGCAGACAGTCATGGATTACAGGAGACTGCAGAGAGTGATGGATTACAGGAGACTGCAGAGCGCGATGGATTACAGGAGACTGCAGAGAGTGATGGATTACAGGAGGCTGCAGAGAGTGATGGATTACAGGAGGCTGCAGAGAGAGATAGACTACAGGAGACTGCAGAGACTGATGGATTACAGGAGGCTGCAGGGAGTGATAGATCACAGGAGAATACATAGAGTGATGGATAACAGGGGACTGCAGAGAGTTATGGATGACAGGAGACTACAGAGAGTGAGGGATTACAGGGGACTGCAGAGAGTGATGGATTACAGGAGACAGCGAGAGTGATGGATTACAGAAGAATGCAGAGCGCGATGGATTACAGGAGAATGCAGAGAGTGATGGATTACAGGAGTCTGCAGAGTGTGACGGATTACAGGAGACTGCAAAGAGTGACGGACTACAGGAGACTGCAGAGAGTGATGGATTACAGGAGACAGCAGGGAGTGATGGATCACAGGAGACTGCAGAGAGTGATGGATTACAGGAGACTGCAGAGAGTGATGGATTACAGGAGACTGCAGAGAGTGATGGATTACAGGAGGCTGCAGAGAGTGATGGATTACAGGAGACTGCAGAGAGTGATGGATTACAGGAGGCTACAGAGAGTGATGGATTACAGGAGGCTGCAGAGAGAGATAGACTACAGGGGACTGCAGAGAGTAATGGATTACAGGAGACTGCAGAGAGTGATGGATTACAGGAGGCTGCAGAGACTGATGGATTACAGGAGGCTGCAGAGAGAGATAGACTACAGGAGACTGCAGAGACTGATGGATTACAGGAGGCTGCAGAGAGTGATAGATCACAGGAGAATACATAGAGTGATGGATAACAGGGGACTGCAGAGAGTGATGGATCAAAGGACACTAAAGAGAGTGAGAGATTACAGGGGACAACAGAGAGTGATGGATTACAGGAGACAGCAGAGAGTGATGGATTACAGGAGGCTGCAGAGAGTGATGGATTACAGGAGGCTGCAGAGAGTGATGGATTACAGGAGACTGCAGAGTGTGATGGATTACAAGAGACTGCTGAGAGTGATGGATAACAGGGGAGTGCAGAGAGTGATGGATCACAGGAGACTACAGAGAGTGAGGGATTACAGGGGACTACAGAGAGTGATGGATTACAGGAGACAGTGAGAGTGATGGATTACAGGAGAATGCAGAGAGTGATGGATTACAGGAGACTGCAGAGTGTGACGGATTACAGGAGACTGCAAAGAGTGACGGACTACAGGAGACTGCAGAGAGTCATGGATTACAGGAGACAGCAGGGAGTGATGGATTACCCGAGACTGCAGAGAGTGATGGATTACAGGAGGCTGCACATAGTGATGGATGACAGGAGACAGCAGAGAGTGATAGATCACAGGAGAATACAGAGAGTGATGGATAACAAGGGACTGCAGAGAGTGATGGATCAAAGGAGACTACAGAGAGTGAGCGATTACAGGGGACAACAGAGAGTGATGGATTACAGGAGACAGCAGAGAGTGATGGATTACAGGAGACTGCAGAGAGTGATGGATTATAGGAGGCTGCAGAGAGAGGCAGACTACAGGAGACTGCAGAGAGTGATGGATTACAGGAGGCTGCAGAGAGTGATAGATTACAAGAGCCTGCCGAGAGTGATGGATTACAGGAGACTGCAGAGAGTGACGGTCTACAGGAGACTGCAGAGAGTGATGGATTACAGGAGGCTGCAGAGAGTGATGGATTACAGGAGGCTGCAGAGAGTGATGGATTACAGGAGACAGCAGAGAGTGATGGACTACAGGAGACTGCAGAGAGTGACGGTCTACAGGAGACTGCAGAGAGTGATGGATTACAGGAGGCTGCAGAGAGTGATGGATTACAGGAGGCTGCAGAGAGTGATGGATTACAGGAGACTGCAGAGAGTGATAGATTACAGGAGACTGCAGAGTGTGATGGATTACAGGAGACTGCAGAGAGTGATGGATTACAGGAGAATGCAGAGAGTGATGGACTACAGGAGACTGCAGAGAGTGATGGATTACAGGAGGCTGCAGAGAGTGATAGATCACAGGAGAATACATAGAGTGATGGATAACAGGGGAGTGCAGAGAGTGATGGATCACAGGAGACTACAGAGAGTGAGGGATTACAGGGGACTGCAGAGAGTGATGGATTACAGGAGACAGCGAGAGTGATGTATTACAGAAGACTGCAGAGCGCGATGGATTACAGGAGAATGCAGAGAGTGATGGATTACAGGAGACTGCAGAGTGTGACGGATTACAGGAGACTGCAGACAGTGATGGATTACAGGAGGCTGCAGAGAGTGATGGATTACAGGACGCTGCAGAGTGTGACGGATTAAGGAGACTGCAGAGAGTGACGGATTACAGGAGGCTGCAGAGAGAGATAGACTACAGGAGACTGCAGAGACTGATGGATTACAGGAGACTGCAGAGAGTGATGGATTACAGGAGGCTACAGAGAGTGATGGATTACAGGAGGCTGCAGAGAGAGATAGACTACAGGGGACTGCAGAGAGTGATGGATTACAGGAGACTGCAGAGAGTGATGGATTACAGGAGGCTGCAGAGACTGATGGATTACAGGAGGCTGCAGAGAGAGATAGACTACAGGAGACTGCAGAGACTGATGGATTACAGGAGGCTGCAGAGAGTGATAGATCACAGGAGAATACATAGAGTGATGGATAACAGGGGACTGCAGAGAGTGATGGATCAAAGGACACTACAGAGAGTGAGGGATTACAGGGGACAACAGAGAGTGATGGATTACAGGAGACAGCCTACAGTGATGGATTACAGGAGGCTGCAGAGAGTGATGGATTACAGGAGGCTGCAGAGAGTGATGGATTACAGGAGACTGCAGAGAGTGATGGATTACAAGAGACTGCAGAGAGTGATGGATTACAGGAGACTGCAGAGAGTGATGGATAACAGGGGAGTGCAGAGAGTGATGGATCACAGGAGACTACAGAGAGTGAGGGTTTACAGGGGACTACAGAGAGTGATGGATTACAGGGGACTACAGAGAGTGATGGATAACAGGGGAGTGCAGAGAGTGATGGATCACAGGAGACTACAGAGAGTGTTGGATTACAGGAGACTGCAGAGAGTGATGGATAACAGGGGAGTGCAGAGAGTGATGGATCACAGGAGACTACAGAGAGTGATGGATTACAGGAGACTGCAGAGAGTGATGGATTACAGGAGACTGCAGAGAGTGATGGATTACAGCAGACTGCAGAGACCGATGGATTACAGGAGAATGCAGAGAGTGATGGATTACAGGAGACTGCAGACTGTGACGGATTACAGGAGACTGCAAACAGTGACGGACTACAGGAGACTGCAGAGAGTGATGGATTACAGGAGACAGCAGGGAGTGATGGATTACCCGAGACTGCAGAGGGTGATGGATTACAGGAGGCTGCAGAGAGTGAAGGATGACAGGAGACTGCAGAGAGTGATGGATTACAGGAGACTGCAGAGAGTGATGGATTACAGGAGACTGCAGAGAGTGATAGATTACAAGAGCCTGCCGAGAGTGATGGATTACAGGAGGCTGCAGAGAGTGATGGATTACAGGAGGCTGCAGAGAGTGATGGATTACAGGGGACTACAGAGAGTGATGGATTACAGGAGACAGTGAGAGTGATGGATTACAGGAGAATGCAGAGAGTGATGGATTACAGGAGACTGCAGAGTGTGACGGATTACAGGAGACTGCAAAGAGTGACGGACTACAGGAGACTGCAGAGAGTCATGGATTACAGGAGACAGCAGGGAGTGATGGATTACCCGAGACTGCAGAGAGTGATGGATTACAGGAGGCTGCACATAGTGATGGATGACAGGAGACAGCAGAGAGTGATAGATCACAGGAGAATACAGAGAGTGATGGATAACAGGGGACTGCAGAGAGTGATGGATCAAAGGAGACTACAGAGAGTGAGCGATTACAGGGGACAACAGAGAGTGATGGATTACAGGAGACAGCAGAGAGTGATGGATTACAGGAGACTGCAGAGAGTGATGGATTATAGGAGGCTGCAGAGAGAGGCAGACTACAGGAGACTGCAGAGAGTGATGGATTACAGGAGGCTGCAGAGAGTGATGGATTACAGGAGACAGCAGAGAGTGATGGACTACAGGAGACTGCAGAGAGTGACGGTCTACAGGAGACTGCAGAGAGTGATGGATTACAGGAGGCTGCAGAGAGTGATGGATTACAGGAGGCTGCAGAGAGTGATGGATTACAGGAGACTGCAGAGAGTGATAGATTACAGGAGACTGCAGAGTGTGATGGATTACAGGAGACTGCAGAGAGTGATGGATTACAGGAGAATGCAGAGAGTGATGGACTACAGGAGACTGCAGAGAGTGATGGATTACAGGAGGCTGCAGAGAGTGATAGATCACAGGAGAATACATAGAGTGATGGATAACAGGGGAGTGCAGAGAGTGATGGATCACAGGAGACTACAGAGAGTGAGGGATTACAGGGGACTGCAGAGAGTGATGGATTACAGGAGACAGCGAGAGTGATGGATTACAGAAGACTGCAGAGCGCGATGGATTACAGGAGAATGCAGAGAGTGATGGATTACAGGAGACTGCAGAGTGCGACGGATTACAGGAGACTGCAGACAGTGATGGATTACAGGAGGTTGCAGAGAGTGATGGATTACAGGACGCTGCAGAGTGTGATGGATTACAGGAGACTGCAGAGAGTGACGGATTACAGGAGGCTGCAGAGAGAGATAGACTACAGGAGACTGCAGAGACTGATGGATTACAGGAGGCTGCAGAGAGTGATGGATTACAGGTGACTGCAGAGAGTGATGGATTACAGGAGACTGCAGAGAGTGATAGATTACAAGAGCCTGCCGAGAGTGATGGATTACAGGAGGCTGCAGAGAGTGATGGATTACAGGAGGCTGCAGAGAGTGATGGATTACAGGGGACTACAGAGAGTGATGGATTACAGGAGACAGTGAGAGTGATGGATTACAGGAGAATGCAGAGAGTGATGGATTACAGGAGACTGCAGAGTGTGACGGATTACAGGAGACTGCAAAGAGTGACGGACTACAGGAGACTGCAGAGAGTCATGGATTACAGGAGACAGCAGGGAGTGATGGATTACCCGAGACTGCAGAGAGTGATGGATTACAGGAGGCTGCACATAGTGATGGATGACAGGAGACAGCAGAGAGTGATGGATCACAGGAGAATACAGAGAGTGATGGATAACAGGGGACTGCAGAGAGTGATGGACTACAGGAGACTGCAGAGAGTGACGGTCTACAGGAGACTGCAGAGAGTGATGGATTACAGGAGGCTGCAGAGAGTGATGGATTACAGGAGGCTGCAGAGAGTGATGGATTACAGGAGACTGCAGAGAGTGATAGATTACAGGAGACTGCAGAGTGTGATGGATTACAGGAGACTGCAGAGAGTGATGGATTACAGGAGAATGCAGAGAGTGATGGACTACAGGAGACTGCAGAGAGTGATGGATTACAGGAGGCTGCAGAGAGTGATAGATCACAGGAGAATACATAGAGTGATGGATAACAGGGGAGTGCAGAGAGTGATGGATCACAGGAGACTACAGAGAGTGAGGGATTACAGGGGACTGCAGAGAGTGATGGATTACAGGAGACAGCGAGAGTGATGGATTACAGAAGACTGCAGAGCGCGATGGATTACAGGAGAATGCAGAGAGTGATGGATTACAGGAGACTGCAGAGTGCGACGGATTACAGGAGACTGCAGACAGTGATGGATTACAGGAGGTTGCAGAGAGTGATGGATTACAGGACGCTGCAGAGTGTGATGGATTACAGGAGACTGCAGAGAGTGACGGATTACAGGAGGCTGCAGAGAGAGATAGACTACAGGAGACTGCAGAGACTGATGGATTACAGGAGGCTGCAGAGAGTGATGGATTACAGGAGACTGCAGAGAGTGATGGATTACAGGAGACTGCAGAGAGTGATAGATTACAAGAGCCTGCCGAGAGTGATGGATTACAGGAGGCTGCAGAGAGTGATGGATTACAGGAGGCTGCAGAGAGTGGTGGATTACAGGGGACTACAGAGAGTGATGGATTACAGGAGACAGTGAGAGTGATGGATTACAGGAGAATGCAGAGAGTGATGGATTACAGGAGACTGCAGAGTGTGACGGATTACAGGAGACTGCAAAGAGTGACGGACTACAGGAGACTGCAGAGAGTCATGGATTACAGGAGACAGCAGGGAGTGATGGATTACCCGAGACTGCAGAGAGTGATGGATTACAGGAGGCTGCACATAGTGATGGATGACAGGAGACAGCAGAGAGTGATAGATCACAGGAGAATACAGAGAGTGATGGATAACAGGGGACTGCAGAGAGTGATGGATCAAAGGAGACTACAGAGAGTGAGCGATTACAGGGGACAACAGAGAGTGATGGATTACAGGAGACAGCAGAGAGTGATGGATTACAGGAGACTGCAGAGAGTGATGGATTATAGGAGGCTGCAGAGAGAGGCAGACTACAGGAGACTGCAGAGAGTGATGGATTACAGGAGGCTGCAGAGAGTGATAGATTACAAGAGCCTGCCGAGAGTGATGGATTACAGGAGACTGCAGAGAGTGACGGTCTACAGGAGACTGCAGAGAGTGATGGATTACAGGAGGCTGCAGAGAGTGATGGATTACAGGAGGCTGCAGAGAGTGATGGATTACAGGAGACAGCAGAGAGTGATGGACTACAGGAGACTGCAGAGAGTGACGGTCTACAGGAGACTGCAGAGAGTGATGGATTACAGGAGGCTGCAGAGAGTGATGGATTACAGGAGGCTGCAGAGAGTGATGGATTACAGGAGACTGCAGAGAGTGATAGATTACAGGAGACTGCAGAGTGTGATGGATTACAGGAGACTGCAGAGAGTGATGGATTACAGGAGAATGCAGAGAGTGATGGACTACAGGAGACTGCAGAGAGTGATGGATTACAGGAGGCTGCAGAGAGTGATAGATCACAGGAGAATACATAGAGTGATGGATAACAGGGGAGTGCAGAGAGTGATGGATCACAGGAGACTACAGAGAGTGAGGGATTACAGGGGACTGCAGAGAGTGATGGATTAAAGGAGACAGCGAGAGTGATGGATTACAGAAGACTGCAGAGCGCGATGGATTACAGGAGAATGCAGAGAGTGATGGATTACAGGAGACTGCAGAGTGCGACGGATTACAGGAGACTGCAGACAGTGATGGATTACAGGAGGCTGCAGAGACTGATGGATTACAGGAGGCTGCAGAGAGAGATAGACTACAGGGGACTGCAGAGAGTGATGGATTACAGGAGGCTGCAGAGATTGATGGATTACAGGAGGCTGCAGAGAGAGATAGACTACAGGAGACTGCAGAGAGTGATGGATTACAGGAGGCTGCAGAGAGTGATGGATTACAGGAGGCTGCAGAGATTGATGGATTACAGGAGGCTGCAGAGAGAGATAGACTACAGGAGACTGCAGAAACTGATGGATTACAGGAGGCTGCAGAGAGTGATGGATTACAGGAGGCTGCAGAGAGTGATGGATTACAGGAGGCTGCAGAGACTGATGGATTTCAGGAGGCTGCAGAGAGAGATAGACTACAGGGGACTGCAGAGAGTGATGGATTACAGGAGGCTGCAGAGAGTGATGGATTACAGGAGGCTGCAGAGATTGATGGATTACAGGAGGCTGCAGAGATTGATGGATTACAAGAGACTGCAGAGAGTGATAGATCACAGGAGAATACATAGAGTAATGGATAACATGGGACTGCAGAGAGTGATGGATCAAAGGAGACTACAGAGAGTGAGGGATTACAGGGGACAACAGAGAGTGATGGATTACAGGAGACAGCAGAGAGTGATGGACTACAGGAGACTGCAGAGAGTGATGGATAACAGGAGACTGCAGAGAGTGATGGATTATAGGAGGCTGCAGAGAGTGATGGATTACAGGAGGCTGCAGAGACTGATAGATTACAGGAAGCTGCAGAGCGTGATGGATTACAGGAGGCTGCAGAGACTGATGGATTACAGGAGGCTGCAGAGAGTGATGGATTACAGGAGGCTGCAGAGACTGATGGATTACAGGAGGCTGCAGAGAGAGATAGACTACAGGGGACTGCAGAGAGTGATGGATTACAGGAGGCTGCAGAGAGTGATGGATTACAGGAGGCTGCAGAGATTGATGGATTACAGGAGGCTGCAGAGAGAGATAGACTACAGGAGACTGCAGAGAGTGATGGATTACAGGAGGCTGCAGAGAGTGATGGATTACAGGAGGCTGCAGAGATTGATGGATTACAGGAGGCTGCAGAGAGAGATAGACTACAGGAGACTGCAGAAACTGATGGATTACAGGAGGCTGCAGAGAGTGATGGATTACAGGAGGCTGCAGAGAGTGATGGATTACAGGAGGCTGCAGAGACTGATGGATTACAGGAGGCTGCAGAGAGAGATAGACTACAGGGGACTGCAGAGAGTGATGGATTACAGGAGGCTGCAGAGAGTGATGGATTACAGGAGGCTGCAGAGATTGATGGATTACAGGAGGCTGCAGAGATTGATGGATTACAGGAGGCTGCAGAGAGAGATAGACTACAGAGACTGCAGAAACTGATGGACTACAGGAGGCTGTAGAGAGTGATGGATTACAGGAGGCTGCAGAGAGAGATAGACTACAGCAGACTGCAGAGTGTGATGGATTACAGGAGACTGCAGAGAGTGATGGATTACAGGAGGCTGCAGAGAGTGATAGATCACAGGAGAATACATAAAGTGATGGATAACAGGGGACTGCAGAGAGTGATGGATCAAAGGAGACTACAGAGAGTGGGGGATTACAGGGGACAACAGAGAGTGATGGATTACAGGAGACTGCCAGAGAGTGATGGATTACAGGCAGGGGCTGGCAGAGAGTGATGGATTACAGGAGGCTGCAGAGAGTGATGGATTACAGGAGACTGCAGAGAGTGATGGATTACAGGAGGCTGCAGAGTGTGATGGATTACAGGAGACTGCAGGAAAGTGATGGATTACAGGAGGCTGCAGAGAGTGATGGATTACAGGAGACTGCAGAGAGTGATGGATTACAGGAGGCTACAGAGAGTGATGGATTACAGGAGGCTGCAGAGTGAGATAGACTACAGGGGATTGCAGTGAGTGATGGATTACAGGAGACGCAGAGGAGTGATGGATTACAGGAGGCTGCAGAGACTGATGGATTACAGGAGGCTGCAGCGAGGGATAGACTACAGGAGACTGCAGAGACTGATGGATTACAGGAGGCTGCACGAGAGTGATAGATCACAGGAGAATACATAGAGTGATGGATAACAGGGGACTGCAGAGAGTGATGGATCAAAGGAGACTACAGAGAGTGAGGGATTGCAGGGGACAACAGAGAGTGAAGGATTACAGGAGACTGCAGAGAGTGATGGATTACAGGAGACTGCAGAGCGCGATGGATTACAGGAGACTGCAGAGAGTGATGGATTACAGGAGACAGCAGAGAGTGATGGATTATAGGAGGCTGCAGAGAGTGATGGGTATTACAGGAGGCCTGCAGAGAGTGATAGACTACAGGAGACTGCAGAGAGTGATGGATTACAGGAGGCTGCAGAGAGTGATGGATTACAGGAGGCTGCAGAGAGAGATAGACTACAGGAGACTGCAGAAACTGATGGATTACAGGAGGCTGCAGAGAGTGATAGATCACAGGAGAATACATGGAGTGATGGATAACAGGGTGAGTGCAGAGAGTGATGGATCACAGGAGACTACAGAGAGTGAGGGATTACAGGGGACTGCAGAGAGTGATGGATTAAAGGAGACAGCGAGAGGTGATGGATTACAGAAGAGCTGCAGAGCGCGATGGATTACAGGAGAATGCAGAGAAGTGATGGATTACAGGAGACTGCAGAGTGCGACGGATTACAGGAGACTGCAGACAGTGATGATTACAGGAGGCTGCAGAGACTGATGGATTACAGGAGGCTGCAGAGAGAGATAGACTACAGGGGACTGCAGAGAGTGATGGATTACAGGAGGCTGCAGAGATTGATGGATTACAGGAGGCTGCAGAGAGAGATAGACTACAGGAGACTGCAGAGAGTGATGGATTACAGGAGGCTGCAGAGAGTGATGGATTACAGGAGGCTGCAGAGATTGATGGATTACAGGAGGCTGCAGAGAGAGATAGACTACAGGAGACTGCAGAAACTGATGGATTACAGGAGGCTGCAGAGAGTGATGGATTACAGGAGGCTGCAGAGAGTGATGGATTACAGGAGGCTGCAGAGACTGATGGATTTCAGGAGGCTGCAGAGAGAGATAGACTACAGGGGACTGCAGAGAGTGATGGATTACAGGAGGCTGCGGAGAGTGATGGATTACAGGAGGGCTGCAGAGATTGATGGATTACAGGAGGCTGCAGAGATTGATGGATTACAAGAGACTGCAGAGAGTGATAGATCACAGGAGAATACATAGAGTAATGGATAACATGGGACTGCAGAGAGTGATGGATCAAAGGAGACTACAGAGAGTGAGGGATTACAGGGGACAACAGAGAGTGATGGATTACAGAGACAGCAGAGAGTGATGGACTACAGGAGACTGCAGAGAGTGATGGATAACAGGAGACTGCAGAGAGTGATGGATTATAGGAGGGCTGCAGAGAGTGATGGATTACAGGAGGCTGCAGAGACTGATAGATTACAGGAAGCTGCAGAGCGTGATGGATTACAGGAGGCTGCAGAGACTGATGGATTACAGGAGGCTGCAGAGAGTGATGGATTACAGGAGGCTGCAGAGACTGATGGATTACAGGAGGCTGCAGAGAGAGATAGACTACAGGGGACTGCAGAGAGTGATGGATTACAGGAGGCTGCAGAGAGTGATGGATTACAGGAGGCTGCAGAGATTGATGGATTACAGGAGGCTGCAGAGAGAGATAGACTACAGGAGACTGCAGAGAGTGATGATTACAGGAGGCTGCAGAGAGTGATGGATTACAGGAGGCTGCAGAGATTGATGGAGTTACAGGAGGCTGCAGAGAGAGATAGACTACAGGAGACTGCAGAAACTGATGGATTACAGGAGGCTGCAGAGAGTGATGGATTACAGGAGGCTGCAGAGAGTGATGGATTACAGGAGGCTGCAGAGACTGATGGATTACAGGAGGCTGCAGAGAGAGATAGACTACAGGGGACTGCAGAGAGTGATGGATTACAGGAGGCTGCAGAGAGTGATGGATTACAGGAGGCTGCAGAGATTGATGGATTACAGGAGGCTTGCAGAGATTGATGGATTACAGCGAGGCTGCAGAGAGAGATAGACTACAGGAGACTGCAGAAACTGATGGACTACAGGAGGCTGTAGAGAGTGATGGATTACAGGAGGCTGCAGAGAGAGATAGACTACAGCAGACTGCAGAGTGTGATGGATTACAGGAGACTGCAGAGAGTGATGGATTACAGGAGGCTGCAGAGAGTGATAGATCACAGGAGAATACATAAAGTGATGGATAACAGGGGACTGCAGAGAGTGATGGATCAAAGGAGACTACAGAGAGTGGGGGATTACAGGGGACAACAGAGAGTGATGGATTACAGGAGACTGCAGAGAGTGATGGATTACAGGAGGCTGCAGAGAGTGATGGATTACAGGAGGCTGCAGAGAGTGATGGATTACAGGAGACTGCAGAGAGTGATGGATTACAGGAGGCTGCAGAGTGTGATGGATTACAGGAGACTGCAGAAAGTGATGGATTACAGGAGGCTGCAGAGAGTGATGGATTACAGGAGACTGCAGAGAGTGATGGATTACAGGAGGCTACAGAGAGTGATGGATTACAGGAGGCTGCAGAGTGAGATAGACTACAGGGGATTGCAGTGAGTGATGGATTACAGGAGACTGCAGAGAGTGATGGATTACAGGAGGCTGCAGAGACTGATGGATTACAGGAGGCTGCAGCGAGGGATAGACTACAGGAGACTGCAGAGACTGATGGATTACAGGAGGCTGCAGAGAGTGATAGATCACAGGAGAATACATAGAGTGATGGATAACAGGGGACTGCAGAGAGTGATGGATCAAAGGAGACTACAGAGAGTGAGGGATTGCAGGGGACAACAGAGAGTGAAGGATTACAGGAGACTGCAGAGAGTGATGGATTACAGGAGACTGCAGAGCGCGATGGATTACAGGAGACTGCAGAGAGTGATGGATTACAGGAGACAGCAGAGAGTGATGGATTATAGGAGGCTGCAGAGAGTGATGGATTACAGGAGGCTGCAGAGAGTGATAGACTACAGGAGACTGCAGAGAGTGATGGATTACAGGAGGCTGCAGAGAGTGATGGATTACAGGAGGCTGCAGAGAGAGATAGACTACAGGAGACTGCAGAAACTGATGGATTACAGGAGGCTGCAGAGAGTGATAGATCACAGGAGAATACATGGAGTGATGGATAACAGGGGACTGCAGAGAGTTATGGATCAAAGGAGTCTACAGAGAGTGAGGGATTTCAGGGGACAACAGAGAGTGATGGATTACAGGAGGCAGCAGACAGTCATGGATTACAGGAGACTGCAGAGAGTGATGGATTACAGGAGACTGCAGAGCGCGATGGATTACAGGAGACTGCAGAGAGTGATGGATTACAGGAGGCTGCAGAGAGTGATGGATTACAGGAGGCTGCAGAGAGAGATAGACTACAGGAGACTGCAGAGACTGATGGATTACAGGAGGCTGCAGGGAGTGATAGATCACAGGAGAATACATAGAGTGATGGATAACAGGGGACTGCAGAGAGTTATGGATGACAGGAGACTACAGAGAGTGAGGGATTACAGGGGACTGCAGAGAGTGATGGATTACAGGAGACAGCGAGAGTGATGGATTACAGAAGAATGCAGAGCGCGATGGATTACAGGAGAATGCAGAGAGTGATGGATTACAGGAGTCTGCAGAGTGTGACGGATTACAGGAGACTGCAAAGAGTGACGGACTACAGGAGACTGCAGAGAGTGATGGATTACAGGAGACAGCAGGGAGTGATGGATCACAGGAGACTGCAGAGAGTGATGGATTACAGGGGACTGCAAAGAGTGACCGACTACAGGAGACTGCGGAGAGTGATAGATTACAAGAGCCTGCCGAGAGTGATGGATTACAGTAGAGGGCAGAGAGTGCTGGATTACAGGAGACTGCAGAGAGAGATAGACTACAGGAGACTGCAGAGAGTGATGGATTACAGGAGGCTGCAGAGAGTGATGGATTACAGGAGACTGCAGACAGTGATGGATTACAGGAGGCTGCAGAGAGTGATAGATTACAGGAGGCTGCAGAGAGTGATGGATTACAGGAGGCTGCAGAGAGTGATGGATTACAGGACGCTGCAGAGTGTGATGGATTACAGGAGACTGCAGAGAGTGACGGATTACAGGAGGCTGCAGAGAGAGATAGACTACAGGAGACTGCAGAGACTGATGGATTACAGGAGGCTGCAGAGAGTGATGGATTACAGGAGACTGCAGAGAGTGATGGATTACAGGAGACTGCAGAGAGTGATGGATTACAGGAGGCTGCAGAGAGTGATGGATTACAGGAGACTGCAGAGAGTGATGGATTACAGGAGGCTACAGAGAGTGATGGATTACAGGAGGCTGCAGAGAGAGATAGACTACAGGGGACTGCAGAGAGTAATGGATTACAGGAGACTGCAGAGAGTGATGGATTACAGGAGGCTGCAGAGACTGATGGATTACAGGAGGCTGCAGAGAGAGATAGACTACAGGAGACTGCAGAGACTGATGGATTACAGGAGGCTGCAGAGAGTGATAGATCACAGGAGAATACATAGAGTGATGGATAACAGGGGACTGCAGAGAGTGATGGATCAAAGGACACTAAAGAGAGTGAGAGATTACAGGGGACAACAGAGAGTGATGGATTACAGGAGACAGCAGAGAGTGATGGATTACAGGAGGCTGCAGAGAGTGATGGATTACAGGAGGCTGCAGAGAGTGATGGATTACAGGAGACTGCAGAGTGTGATGGATTACAAGAGACTGCTGAGAGTGATGGATAACAGGGGAGTGCAGAGAGTGATGGATCACAGGAGACTACAGAGAGTGAGGGATTACAGGGGACTACAGAGAGTGATGGATTACAGGAGACAGTGAGAGTGATGGATTACAGGAGAATGCAGAGAATGATGGATTACAGGAGACTGCAGAGTGTGACGGATTACAGGAGACTGCAAAGAGTGACGGACTACAGGAGACTGCAGAGAGTCATGGATTACAGGAGACAGCAGGGAGTGATGGATTACCCGAGACTGCAGAGAGTGATGGATTACAGGAGGCTGCACATAGTGATGGATGACAGGAGACAGCAGAGAGTGATAGATCACAGGAGAATACAGAGAGTGATGGATAACAGGGGACTGCAGAGAGTGATGGATCAAAGGAGACTACAGAGAGTGAGCGATTACAGGGGACAACAGAGAGTGATGGATTACAGGAGACAGCAGAGAGTGATGGATTACAGGAGACTGCAGAGAGTGATGGATTATAGGAGGCTGCAGAGAGAGGCAGACTACAGGAGACTGCAGAGAGTGATGGATTACAGGAGGCTGCAGAGAGTGATAGATTACAAGAGCCTGCCGAGAGTGATGGATTACAGGAGACTGCAGAGAGTGACGGTCTACAGGAGACTGCAGAGAGTGATGGATTACAGGAGGCTGCAGAGAGAGATAGACTACAGGAGACTGCAGAGACTGATGGATTACAGGAGGCTGCAGGGAGTGATAGATCACAGGAGAATACATAGAGTGATGGATAACAGGGGACTGCAGAGAGTTATGGATGACAGGAGACTACAGAGAGTGAGGGATTACAGGGGACTGCAGAGAGTGATGGATTACAGGAGACAGCGAGAGTGATGGATTACAGAAGAATGCAGAGCGCGATGGATTACAGGAGAATGCAGAGAGTGATGGATTACAGGAGTCTGCAGAGTGTGACGGATTACAGGAGACTGCAAAGAGTGACGGACTACAGGAGACTGCAGAGAGTGATGGATTACAGGAGACAGCAGGGAGTGATGGATCACAGGAGACTGCAGAGAGTGATGGATTACAGGGGACTGCAAAGAGTGACCGACTACAGGAGACTGCGGAGAGTGATAGATTACAAGAGCCTGCCGAGAGTGATGGATTACAGTAGAGGGCAGAGAGTGCTGGATTACAGGAGACTGCAGAGAGAGATAGACTACAGGAGACTGCAGAGAGTGATGGATTACAGGAGGCTGCAGAGACTGATGGATTACAGGAGACTGCAGACAGTGATGGATTACAGGAGGCTGCAGAGAGTGATAGATTACAGGAGGCTGCAGAGAGTGATGGATTACAGGAGGCTGCAGAGAGTGATGGATTACAGGACGCTGCAGAGTGTGATGGATTACAGGAGACTGCAGAGAGTGACGGATTACAGGAGGCTGCAGAGAGAGATAGACTACAGGAGACTGCAGAGACTGATGGATTACAGGAGGCTGCAGAGAGTGATGGATTACAGGAGACTGCAGAGAGTGATGGATTACAGGAGACTGCAGAGAGTGATGGATTACAGGAGGCTGCAGAGAGTGATGGATTACAGGAGACTGCAGAGAGTGATGGATTACAGGAGGCTACAGAGAGTGATGGATTACAGGAGGCTGCAGAGAGAGATAGACTACAGGGGACTGCAGAGAGTAATGGATTACAGGAGACTGCAGAGAGTGATGGATTACAGGAGGCTGCAGAGACTGATGGATTACAGGAGGCTGCAGAGAGAGATAGACTACAGGAGACTGCAGAGACTGATGGATTACAGGAGGCTGCAGAGAGTGATAGATCACAGGAGAATACATAGAGTGATGGATAACAGGGGACTGCAGAGAGTGATGGATCAAAGGACACTAAAGAGAGTGAGAGATTACAGGGGACAACAGAGAGTGATGGATTACAGGAGACAGCAGAGAGTGATGGATTACAGGAGGCTGCAGAGAGTGATGGATTACAGGAGGCTGCAGAGAGTGATGGATTACAGGAGACTGCAGAGTGTGATGGATTACAAGAGACTGCTGAGAGTGATGGATAACAGGGGAGTGCAGAGAGTGATGGATCACAGGAGACTACAGAGAGTGAGGGATTACAGGGGACTACAGAGAGTGATGGATTACAGGAGACAGTGAGAGTGATGGATTACAGGAGAATGCAGAGAGTGATGGATTACAGGAGACTGCAGAGTGTGACGGATTACAGGAGACTGCAAAGAGTGACGGACTACAGGAGACTGCAGAGAGTCATGGATTACAGGAGACAGCAGGGAGTGATGGATTACCCGAGACTGCAGAGAGTGATGGATTACAGGAGGCTGCACATAGTGATGGATGACAGGAGACAGCAGAGAGTGATAGATCACAGGAGAATACAGAGAGTGATGGATAACAGGGGACTGCAGAGAGTGATGGATCAAAGGAGACTACAGAGAGTGAGCGATTACAGGGGACAACAGAGAGTGATGGATTACAGGAGACAGCAGAGAGTGATGGATTACAGGAGACTGCAGAGAGTGATGGATTATAGGAGGCTGCAGAGAGAGGCAGACTACAGGAGACTGCAGAGAGTGATGGATTACAGGAGGCTGCAGAGAGTGATGGATTACAGGAGGCTGCAGAGATTGATGGATTACAGGAGGCTGCAGAGATTGATGGATTACAAGAGACTGCAGAGAGTGATAGATCACAGGAGAATACATAGAGTAATGGATAACATGGGACTGCAGAGAGTGATGGATCAAAGGAGACTACAGAGAGTGAGGGATTACAGGGGACAACAGAGAGTGATGGATTACAGGAGACAGCAGAGAGTGATGGACTACAGGAGACTGCAGAGAGTGATGGATAACAGGAGACTGCAGAGAGTGATGGATTATAGGAGGCTGCAGAGAGTGATGGATTACAGGAGGCTGCAGAGACTGATAGATTACAGGAAGCTGCAGAGAGTGATGGATTACAGGAGGCTGCAGAGACTGATGGATTACAGGAGGCTGCAGAGAGTGATGGATTACAGGAGGCTGCAGAGACTGATGGATTACAGGAGGCTGCAGAGAGAGATAGACTACAGGGGACTGCAGAGAGTGATGGATTACAGGAGGCTGCAGAGAGTGATGGATTACAGGAGGCTGCAGAGATTGATGGATTACAGGAGGCTGCAGAGAGAGATAGACTACAGGAGACTGCAGAGAGTGATGGATTACAGGAGGCTGCAGAGAGTGATGGATTACAGGAGGCTGCAGAGATTGATGGATTACAGGAGGCTGCAGAGAGAGATAGACTACAGGAGACTGCAGAAACTGATGGATTACAGGAGGCTGCAGAGAGTGATGGATTACAGGAGGCTGCAGAGAGTGATGGATTACAGGAGGCTGCAGAGACTGATGGATTACAGGAGGCTGCAGAGAGAGATAGACTACAGGGGACTGCAGAGAGTGATGGATTACAGGAGGCTGCAGAGAGTGATGGATTACAGGAGGCTGCAGAGATTGATGGATTACAGGAGGCTGCAGAGATTGATGGATTACAGGAGGCTGCAGAGAGAGATAGACTACAGGAGACTGCAGAAACTGATGGACTACAGGAGGCTGTAGAGAGTGATGGATTACAGGAGGCTGCAGAGAGAGATAGACTACAGCAGACTGCAGAGTGTGATGGATTACAGGAGACTGCAGAGAGTGATGGATTACAGGAGGCTGCAGAGAGTGATAGATCACAGGAGAATACATAAAGTGATGGATAACAGGGGACTGCAGAGAGTGATGGATCAAAGGAGACTACAGAGAGTGGGGGATTACAGGGGACAACAGAGAGTGATGGATTACAGGAGACTGCAGAGAGTGATGGATTACAGGAGGCTGCAGAGAGTGATGGATTACAGGAGGCTGCAGAGAGTGATGGATTACAGGAGACTGCAGAGAGTGATGGATTACAGGAGGCTGCAGAGTGTGATGGATTACAGGAGACTGCAGAAAGTGATGGATTACAGGAGGCTGCAGAGAGTGATGGATTACAGGAGACTGCAGAGAGTGATGGATTACAGGAGGCTACAGAGAGTGATGGATTACAGGAGGCTGCAGAGTGAGATAGACTACAGGGGATTGCAGTGAGTGATGGATTACAGGAGACTGCAGAGAGTGATGGATTACAGGAGGCTGCAGAGACTGATGGATTACAGGAGGCTGCAGCGAGGGATAGACTACAGGAGACTGCAGAGACTGATGGATTACAGGAGGCTGCAGAGAGTGATAGATCACAGGAGAATACATAGAGTGATGGATAACAGGGGACTGCAGAGAGTGATGGATCAAAGGAGACTACAGAGAGTGAGGGATTGCAGGGGACAACAGAGAGTGAAGGATTACAGGAGACTGCAGAGAGTGATGGATTACAGGAGACTGCAGAGCGCGATGGATTACAGGAGACTGCAGAGAGTGATGGATTACAGGAGACAGCAGAGAGTGATGGATTATAGGAGGCTGCAGAGAGTGATGGATTACAGGAGGCTGCAGAGAGTGATAGACTACAGGAGACTGCAGAGAGTGATGGATTACAGGAGGCTGCAGAGAGTGATGGATTACAGGAGGCTGCAGAGAGAGATAGACTACAGGAGACTGCAGAAACTGATGGATTACAGGAGGCTGCAGAGAGTGATAGATCACAGGAGAATACATGGAGTGATGGATAACAGGGGACTGCAGAGAGTTATGGATCAAAGGAGTCTACAGAGAGTGAGGGATTTCAGGGGACAACAGAGAGTGATGGATTACAGGAGGCAGCAGACAGTCATGGATTACAGGAGACTGCAGAGAGTGATGGATTACAGGAGACTGCAGAGCGCGATGGATTACAGGAGACTGCAGAGAGTGATGGATTACAGGAGGCTGCAGAGAGTGATGGATTACAGGAGGCTGCAGAGAGAGATAGACTACAGGAGACTGCAGAGACTGATGGATTACAGGAGGCTGCAGGGAGTGATAGATCACAGGAGAATACATAGAGTGATGGATAACAGGGGACTGCAGAGAGTTATGGATGACAGGAGACTACAGAGAGTGAGGGATTACAGGGGACTGCAGAGAGTGATGGATTACAGGAGACAGCGAGAGTGATGGATTACAGAAGAATGCAGAGCGCGATGGATTACAGGAGAATGCAGAGAGTGATGGATTACAGGAGTCTGCAGAGTGTGACGGATTACAGGAGACTGCAAAGAGTGACGGACTACAGGAGACTGCAGAGAGTGATGGATTACAGGAGACAGCAGGGAGTGATGGATCACAGGAGACTGCAGAGAGTGATGGATTACAGGGGACTGCAAAGAGTGACCGACTACAGGAGACTGCGGAGAGTGATAGATTACAAGAGCCTGCCGAGAGTGATGGATTACAGTAGAGGGCAGAGAGTGCTGGATTACAGGAGACTGCAGAGAGAGATAGACTACAGGAGACTGCAGAGAGTGATGGATTACAGGAGGCTGCAGAGAGTGATGGATTACAGGAGACTGCAGACAGTGATGGATTACAGGAGGCTGCAGAGAGTGATAGATTACAGGAGGCTGCAGAGAGTGATGGATTACAGGAGGCTGCAGAGAGTGATGGATTACAGGACGCTGCAGAGTGTGATGGATTACAGGAGACTGCAGAGAGTGACGGATTACAGGAGGCTGCAGAGAGAGATAGACTACAGGAGACTGCAGAGACTGATGGATTACAGGAGGCTGCAGAGAGTGATGGATTACAGGAGACTGCAGAGAGTGATGGATTACAGGAGACTGCAGAGAGTGATGGATTACAGGAGGCTGCAGAGAGTGATGGATTACAGGAGACTGCAGAGAGTGATGGATTACAGGAGGCTACAGAGAGTGATGGATTACAGGAGGCTGCAGAGAGAGATAGACTACAGGGGACTGCAGAGAGTAATGGATTACAGGAGACTGCAGAGAGTGATGGATTACAGGAGGCTGCAGAGACTGATGGATTACAGGAGGCTGCAGAGAGAGATAGACTACAGGAGACTGCAGAGACTGATGGATTACAGGAGGCTGCAGAGAGTGATAGATCACAGGAGAATACATAGAGTGATGGATAACAGGGGACTGCAGAGAGTGATGGATCAAAGGACACTAAAGAGAGTGAGAGATTACAGGGGACAACAGAGAGTGATGGATTACAGGAGACAGCAGAGAGTGATGGATTACAGGAGGCTGCAGAGAGTGATGGATTACAGGAGGCTGCAGAGAGTGATGGATTACAGGAGACTGCAGAGTGTGATGGATTACAAGAGACTGCTGAGAGTGATGGATAACAGGGGAGTGCAGAGAGTGATGGATCACAGGAGACTACAGAGAGTGAGGGATTACAGGGGACTACAGAGAGTGATGGATTACAGGAGACAGTGAGAGTGATGGATTACAGGAGAATGCAGAGAGTGATGGATTACAGGAGACTGCAGAGTGTGACGGATTACAGGAGACTGCAAAGAGTGACGGACTACAGGAGACTGCAGAGAGTCATGGATTACAGGAGACAGCAGGGAGTGATGGATTACCCGAGACTGCAGAGAGTGATGGATTACAGGAGGCTGCACATAGTGATGGATGACAGGAGACAGCAGAGAGTGATAGATCACAGGAGAATACAGAGAGTGATGGATAACAGGGGACTGCAGAGAGTGATGGATCAAAGGAGACTACAGAGAGTGAGCGATTACAGGGGACAACAGAGAGTGATGGATTACAGGAGACAGCAGAGAGTGATGGATTACAGGAGACTGCAGAGAGTGATGGATTATAGGAGGCTGCAGAGAGAGGCAGACTACAGGAGACTGCAGAGAGTGATGGATTACAGGAGGCTGCAGAGAGTGATAGATTACAAGAGCCTGCCGAGAGTGATGGATTACAGGAGACTGCAGAGAGTGACGGTCTACAGGAGACTGCAGAGAGTGATGGATTACAGGAGGCTGCAGAGAGAGATAGACTACAGGAGACTGCAGAGACTGATGGATTACAGGAGGCTGCAGGGAGTGATAGATCACAGGAGAATACATAGAGTGATGGATAACAGGGGACTGCAGAGAGTTATGGATGACAGGAGACTACAGAGAGTGAGGGATTACAGGGGACTGCAGAGAGTGATGGATTACAGGAGACAGCGAGAGTGATGGATTACAGAAGAATGCAGAGCGCGATGGATTACAGGAGAATGCAGAGAGTGATGGATTACAGGGGACTGCAAAGAGTGACCGACTACAGGAGACTGCGGAGAGTGATAGATTACAAGAGCCTGCCGAGAGTGATGGATTACAGTAGAGGGCAGAGAGTGCTGGATTACAGGAGACTGCAGAGAGAGATAGACTACAGGAGACTGCAGAGAGTGATGGATTACAGGAGGCTGCAGAGACTGATGGATTACAGGAGACTGCAGACAGTGATGGATTACAGGAGGCTGCAGAGAGTGATAGATTACAGGAGGCTGCAGAGAGTGATGGATTACAGGAGGCTGCAGAGAGTGATGGATTACAGGACGCTGCAGAGTGTGATGGATTACAGGAGACTGCAGAGAGTGACGGATTACAGGAGGCTGCAGAGAGAGATAGACTACAGGAGACTGCAGAGACTGATGGATTACAGGAGGCTGCAGAGAGTGATGGATTACAGGAGACTGCAGAGAGTGATGGATTACAGGAGACTGCAGAGAGTGATGGATTACAGGAGGCTGCAGAGAGTGATGGATTACAGGAGACTGCAGAGAGTGATGGATTACAGGAGGCTACAGAGAGTGATGGATTACAGGAGGCTGCAGAGAGAGATAGACTACAGGGGACTGCAGAGAGTAATGGATTACAGGAGACTGCAGAGAGTGATGGATTACAGGAGGCTGCAGAGACTGATGGATTACAGGAGGCTGCAGAGAGAGATAGACTACAGGAGACTGCAGAGACTGATGGATTACAGGAGGCTGCAGAGAGTGATAGATCACAGGAGAATACATAGAGTGATGGATAACAGGGGACTGCAGAGAGTGATGGATCAAAGGACACTAAAGAGAGTGAGAGATTACAGGGGACAACAGAGAGTGATGGATTACAGGAGACAGCAGAGAGTGATGGATTACAGGAGGCTGCAGAGAGTGATGGATTACAGGAGGCTGCAGAGAGTGATGGATTACAGGAGACTGCAGAGTGTGATGGATTACAAGAGACTGCTGAGAGTGATGGATAACAGGGGAGTGCAGAGAGTGATGGATCACAGGAGACTACAGAGAGTGAGGGATTACAGGGGACTACAGAGAGTGATGGATTACAGGAGACAGTGAGAGTGATGGATTACAGGAGAATGCAGAGAGTGATGGATTACAGGAGACTGCAGAGTGTGACGGATTACAGGAGACTGCAAAGAGTGACGGACTACAGGAGACTGCAGAGAGTCATGGATTACAGGAGACAGCAGGGAGTGATGGATTACCCGAGACTGCAGAGAGTGATGGATTACAGGAGGCTGCACATAGTGATGGATGACAGGAGACAGCAGAGAGTGATAGATCACAGGAGAATACAGAGAGTGATGGATAACAGGGGACTGCAGAGAGTGATGGATCAAAGGAGACTACAGAGAGTGAGCGATTACAGGGGACAACAGAGAGTGATGGATTACAGGAGACAGCAGAGAGTGATGGATTACAGGAGACTGCAGAGAGTGATGGATTATAGGAGGCTGCAGAGAGAGGCAGACTACAGGAGACTGCAGAGAGTGATGGATTACAGGAGGCTGCAGAGAGTGATAGATTACAAGAGCCTGCCGAGAGTGATGGATTACAGGAGACTGCAGAGAGTGACGGTCTACAGGAGACTGCAGAGAGTGATGGATTACAGGAGGCTGCAGAGAGTGATGGATTACAGGAGACTGCAGAGAGTGATGGATTACAGGAGACAGCAGAGAGTGATGGATTACAGGAGACTGCAGAAAGTGATGGATTACAGGAGGCTGCAGAGAGTGATGGATTACAGGAGACTGCAGAGAGTGATGGATTACAGGAGGCTACAGAGAGTGATGGATTACAGGAGGCTGCAGAGTGAGATAGACTACAGGGGATTGCAGTGAGTGATGGATTACAGGAGACTGCAGAGAGTGATGGATTACAGGAGGCTGCAGAGACTGATGGATTACAGGAGGCTGCAGCGAGGGATAGACTACAGGAGACTGCAGAGACTGATGGATTACAGGAGGCTGCAGAGAGTGATAGATCACAGGAGGATACATAGAGTGATGGATAACAGGGGACTGCAGAGAGTGATGGATCAAAGGAGACTACAGAGAGTGAGGGATTGCAGGGGACAACAGAGAGTGAAGGATTACAGGAGACTGCAGAGAGTGATGGATTACAGGAGACTGCAGAGCGCGATGGATTACAGGAGACTGCAGAGAGTGATGGATTACAGGAGACAGCAGAGAGTGATGGATTATAGGAGGCTGCAGAGAGTGATGGATTACAGGAGGCTGCAGAGAGTGATAGACTACAGGAGACTGCAGAGAGTGATGGATTACAGGAGGCTGCAGAGAGTGATGGATTACAGGAGGCTGCAGAGAGAGATAGACTACAGGAGACTGCAGAAACTGATGGATTACAGGAGGCTGCAGAGAGTGATAGATCACAGGAGAATACATGGAGTGATGGATAACAGGGGACTGCAGAGAGTTATGGATCAAAGGAGTCTACAGAGAGTGAGGGATTTCAGGGGACAACAGAGAGTGATGGATTACAGGAGGCAGCAGACAGTCATGGATTACAGGAGACTGCAGAGCGCGATGGATTACAGGAGACTGCAGAGAGTGATGGATTACAGGAGGCTGCAGAGAGTGATGGATTACAGGAGGCTGCAGAGAGAGATAGACTACAGGAGACTGCAGAGACTGATGGATTACAGGAGGCTGCAGGGAGTGATAGATCACAGGAGAATACATAGAGTGATGGATAACAGGGGACTGCAGAGAGTTATGGATGACAGGAGACTACAGAGAGTGAGGGATTACAGGGGACTGCAGAGAGTGATGGATTACAGGAGACAGCGAGAGTGATGGATTACAGAAGAATGCAGAGCGCGATGGATTACAGGAGAATGCAGAGAGTGATGGATTACAGGAGTCTGCAGAGTGTGACGGATTACAGGAGACTGCAAAGAGTGACGGACTACAGGAGACTGCAGAGAGTGATGGATTACAGGAGACAGCAGGGAGTGATGGATCACAGGAGACTGCAGAGAGTGATGGATTACAGGAGACTGCAGAGAGTGATGGATTACAGGAGACTGCAGAGAGTGATGGATTACAGGAGGCTGCAGAGAGTGATGGATTACAGGAGACTGCAGAGAGTGATGGATTACAGGAGGCTACAGAGAGTGATGGATTACAGGAGGCTGCAGAGAGAGATAGACTACAGGGGACTGCAGAGAGTAATGGATTACAGGAGACTGCAGAGAGTGATGGATTACAGGAGGCTGCAGAGACTGATGGATTACAGGAGGCTGCAGAGAGAGATAGACTACAGGAGACTGCAGAGACTGATGGATTACAGGAGGCTGCAGAGAGTGATAGATCACAGGAGAATACATAGAGTGATGGATAACAGGGGACTGCAGAGAGTGATGGATCAAAGGACACTAAAGAGAGTGAGAGATTACAGGGGACAACAGAGAGTGATGGATTACAGGAGACAGCAGAGAGTGATGGATTACAGGAGGCTGCAGAGAGTGATGGATTACAGGAGGCTGCAGAGAGTGATGGATTACAGGAGACTGCAGAGTGTGATGGATTACAAGAGACTGCTGAGAGTGATGGATAACAGGGGAGTGCAGAGAGTGATGGATCACAGGAGACTACAGAGAGTGAGGGATTACAGGGGACTACAGAGAGTGATGGATTACAGGAGACAGTGAGAGTGATGGATTACAGGAGAATGCAGAGAGTGATGGATTACAGGAGACTGCAGAGTGTGACGGATTACAGGAGACTGCAAAGAGTGACGGACTACAGGAGACTGCAGAGAGTCATGGATTACAGGAGACAGCAGGGAGTGATGGATTACCCGAGACTGCAGAGAGTGATGGATTACAGGAGGCTGCACATAGTGATGGATGACAGGAGACAGCAGAGAGTGATAGATCACAGGAGAATACAGAGAGTGATGGATAACAGGGGACTGCAGAGAGTGATGGATCAAAGGAGACTACAGAGAGTGAGCGATTACAGGGGACAACAGAGAGTGATGGATTACAGGAGACAGCAGAGAGTGATGGATTACAGGAGACTGCAGAGAGTGATGGATTATAGGAGGCTGCAGAGAGAGGCAGACTACAGGAGACTGCAGAGAGTGATGGATTACAGGAGGCTGCAGAGAGTGATAGATTACAAGAGCCTGCCGAGAGTGATGGATTACAGGAGACTGCAGAGAGTGACGGTCTACAGGAGACTGCAGAGAGTGATGGATTACAGGAGGCTGCAGAGAGTGATGGATTACAGGAGGCTGCAGAGAGTGATGGATTACAGGAGACAGCAGAGAGTGATGGACTACAGGAGACTGCAGAGAGTGACGGTCTACAGGAGACTGCAGAGAGTGATGGATTACAGGAGGCTGCAGAGAGTGATGGATTACAGGAGGCTGCAGAGAGTGATGGATTACAGGAGACTGCAGAGAGTGATAGATTACAGGAGACTGCAGAGTGTGATGGATTACAGGAGACTGCAGAGAGTGATGGATTACAGGAGAATGCAGAGAGTGATGGACTACAGGAGACTGCAGAGAGTGATGGATTACAGGAGGCTGCAGAGAGTGATAGATCACAGGAGAATACATAGAGTGATGGATAACAGGGGAGTGCAGAGAGTGATGGATCACAGGAGACTACAGAGAGTGAGGGATTACAGGGGACTGCAGAGAGTGATGGATTACAGGAGACAGCGAGAGTGATGTATTACAGAAGACTGCAGAGCGCGATGGATTACAGGAGAATGCAGAGAGTGATGGATTACAGGAGACTGCAGAGTGTGACGGATTACAGGAGACTGCAGACAGTGATGGATTACAGGAGGCTGCAGAGAGTGATGGATTACAGGACGCTGCAGAGTGTGACGGATTAAGGAGACTGCAGAGAGTGACGGATTACAGGAGGCTGCAGAGAGAGATAGACTACAGGAGACTGCAGAGACTGATGGATTACAGGAGACTGCAGAGAGTGATGGATTACAGGAGGCTACAGAGAGTGATGGATTACAGGAGGCTGCAGAGAGAGATAGACTACAGGGGACTGCAGAGAGTGATGGATTACAGGAGACTGCAGAGAGTGATGGATTACAGGAGGCTGCAGAGACTGATGGATTACAGGAGGCTGCAGAGAGAGATAGACTACAGGAGACTGCAGAGACTGATGGATTACAGGAGGCTGCAGAGAGTGATAGATCACAGGAGAATACATAGAGTGATGGATAACAGGGGACTGCAGAGAGTGATGGATCAAAGGACACTACAGAGAGTGAGGGATTACAGGGGACAACAGAGAGTGATGGATTACAGGAGACAGCCTACAGTGATGGATTACAGGAGGCTGCAGAGAGTGATGGATTACAGGAGGCTGCAGAGAGTGATGGATTACAGGAGACTGCAGAGAGTGATGGATTACAAGAGACTGCAGAGAGTGATGGATTACAGGAGACTGCAGAGAGTGATGGATAACAGGGGAGTGCAGAGAGTGATGGATCACAGGAGACTACAGAGAGTGAGGGTTTACAGGGGACTACAGAGAGTGATGGATTACAGGGGACTACAGAGAGTGATGGATAACAGGGGAGTGCAGAGAGTGATGGATCACAGGAGACTACAGAGAGTGTTGGATTACAGGAGACTGCAGAGAGTGATGGATAACAGGGGAGTGCAGAGAGTGATGGATCACAGGAGACTACAGAGAGTGATGGATTACAGGAGACTGCAGAGAGTGATGGATTACAGGAGACTGCAGAGAGTGATGGATTACAGCAGACTGCAGAGACCGATGGATTACAGGAGAATGCAGAGAGTGATGGATTACAGGAGACTGCAGACTGTGACGGATTACAGGAGACTGCAAACAGTGACGGACTACAGGAGACTGCAGAGAGTGATGGATTACAGGAGACAGCAGGGAGTGATGGATTACCCGAGACTGCAGAGGGTGATGGATTACAGGAGGCTGCAGAGAGTGAAGGATGACAGGAGACTGCAGAGAGTGATGGATTACAGGAGACTGCAGAGAGTGATGGATTACAGGAGACTGCAGAGAGTGATAGATTACAAGAGCCTGCCGAGAGTGATGGATTACAGGAGGCTGCAGAGAGTGATGGATTACAGGAGGCTGCAGAGAGTGATGGATTACAGGGGACTACAGAGAGTGATGGATTACAGGAGACAGTGAGAGTGATGGATTACAGGAGAATGCAGAGAATGATGGATTACAGGAGACTGCAGAGTGTGACGGATTACAGGAGACTGCAAAGAGTGACGGACTACAGGAGACTGCAGAGAGTCATGGATTACAGGAGACAGCAGGGAGTGATGGATTACCCGAGACTGCAGAGAGTGATGGATTACAGGAGGCTGCACATAGTGATGGATGACAGGAGACAGCAGAGAGTGATAGATCACAGGAGAATACAGAGAGTGATGGATAACAGGGGACTGCAGAGAGTGATGGATCAAAGGAGACTACAGAGAGTGAGCGATTACAGGGGACAACAGAGAGTGATGGATTACAGGAGACAGCAGAGAGTGATGGATTACAGGAGACTGCAGAGAGTGATGGATTATAGGAGGCTGCAGAGACAGGCAGACTACAGGAGACTGCAGAGAGTGATGGATTACAGGAGGCTGCAGAGAGTGATGGATTACAGGAGACAGCAGAGAGTGATGGACTACAGGAGACTGCAGAGAGTGACGGTCTACAGGAGACTGCAGAGAGTGATGGATTACAGGAGGCTGCAGAGAGTGATGGATTACAGGAGGCTGCAGAGAGTGATGGATTACAGGAGACTGCAGAGAGTGATAGATTACAGGAGACTGCAGAGTGTGATGGATTACAGGAGACTGCAGAGAGTGATGGATTACAGGAGAATGCAGAGAGTGATGGACTACAGGAGACTGCAGAGAGTGATGGATTACAGGAGGCTGCAGAGAGTGATAGATCACAGGAGAATACATAGAGTGATGGATAACAGGGGAGTGCAGAGAGTGATGGATCACAGGAGACTACAGAGAGTGAGGGATTACAGGGGACTGCAGAGAGTGATGGATTACAGGAGACAGCGAGAGTGATGGATTACAGAAGACTGCAGAGCGCGATGGATTACAGGAGAATGCAGAGAGTGATGGATTACAGGAGACTGCAGAGTGCGACGGATTACAGGAGACTGCAGACAGTGATGGATTACAGGAGGTTGCAGAGAGTGATGGATTACAGGACGCTGCAGAGTGTGATGGATTACAGGAGACTGCAGAGAGTGACGGATTACAGGAGGCTGCAGAGAGAGATAGACTACAGGAGACTGCAGAGACTGATGGATTACAGGAGGCTGCAGAGAGTGATGGATTACAGGTGACTGCAGAGAGTGATGGATTACAGGAGACTGCAGAGAGTGATAGATTACAAGAGCCTGCCGAGAGTGATGGATTACAGGAGGCTGCAGAGAGTGATGGATTACAGGAGGCTGCAGAGAGTGATGGATTACAGGGGACTACAGAGAGTGATGGATTACAGGAGACAGTGAGAGTGATGGATTACAGGAGAATGCAGAGAGTGATGGATTACAGGAGACTGCAGAGTGTGACGGATTACAGGAGACTGCAAAGAGTGACGGACTACAGGAGACTGCAGAGAGTCATGGATTACAGGAGACAGCAGGGAGTGATGGATTACCCGAGACTGCAGAGAGTGATGGATTACAGGAGGCTGCACATAGTGATGGATGACAGGAGACAGCAGAGAGTGATGGATCACAGGAGAATACAGAGAGTGATGGATAACAGGGGACTGCAGAGAGTGATGGACTACAGGAGACTGCAGAGAGTGACGGTCTACAGGAGACTGCAGAGAGTGATGGATTACAGGAGGCTGCAGAGAGTGATGGATTACAGGAGGCTGCAGAGAGTGATGGATTACAGGAGACTGCAGAGAGTGATAGATTACAGGAGACTGCAGAGTGTGATGGATTACAGGAGACTGCAGAGAGTGATGGATTACAGGAGAATGCAGAGAGTGATGGACTACAGGAGACTGCAGAGAGTGATGGATTACAGGAGGCTGCAGAGAGTGATAGATCACAGGAGAATACATAGAGTGATGGATAACAGGGGAGTGCAGAGAGTGATGGATCACAGGAGACTACAGAGAGTGAGGGATTACAGGGGACTGCAGAGAGTGATGGATTACAGGAGACAGCGAGAGTGATGGATTACAGAAGACTGCAGAGCGCGATGGATTACAGGAGAATGCAGAGAGTGATGGATTACAGGAGACTGCAGAGTGCGACGGATTACAGGAGACTGCAGACAGTGATGGATTACAGGAGGTTGCAGAGAGTGATGGATTACAGGACGCTGCAGAGTGTGATGGATTACAGGAGACTGCAGAGAGTGACGGATTACAGGAGGCTGCAGAGAGAGATAGACTACAGGAGACTGCAGAGACTGATGGATTACAGGAGGCTGCAGAGAGTGATGGATTACAGGAGACTGCAGAGAGTGATGGATTACAGGAGACTGCAGAGAGTGATAGATTACAAGAGCCTGCCGAGAGTGATGGATACAGGAGGCTGCAGAGAGTGATGGATTACAGGAGGCTGCAGAGAGTGGTGGATTACAGGGGACTACAGAGAGTGATGGATTACAGGAGACAGTGAGAGTGATGGATTACAGGAGAATGCAGAGAGTGATGGATTACAGGAGACTGCAGAGTGTGACGGATTACAGGAGACTGCAAAGAGTGATGGACTACAGGAGACTGCAGACAGTCATGGATTACAGGAGACAGCAGGGAGTGATGGATTACCCGAGACTGCAGAGAGTGATGGATTACAGGAGGCTGCACATAGTGATGGATGACAGGAGACAGCAGAGAGTGATAGATCACAGGAGAATACAGAGAGTGATGGATAACAGGGGACTGCAGAGAGTGATGGATCAAAGGAGACTACAGAGAGTGAGCGATTACAGGGGACAACAGAGAGTGATGGATTACAGGAGACAGCAGAGAGTGATGGATTACAGGAGACTGCAGAGAGTGATGGATTATAGGAGGCTGCAGAGAGAGGCAGACTACAGGAGACTGCAGAGAGTGATGGATTACAGGAGGCTGCAGAGAGTGATAGATTACAAGAGCCTGCCGAGAGTGATGGATTACAGGAGACTGCAGAGAGTGACGGTCTACAGGAGACTGCAGAGAGTGATGGATTACAGGAGGCTGCAGAGAGTGATGGATTACAGGAGGCTGCAGAGAGTGATGGATTACAGGAGACAGCAGAGAGTGATGGACTACAGGAGACTGCAGAGAGTGACGGTCTACAGGAGACTGCAGAGAGTGATGGATTACAGGAGGCTGCAGAGAGTGATGGATTACAGGAGGCTGCAGAGAGTGATGGATTACAGGAGACTGCAGAGAGTGATAGATTACAGGAGACTGCAGAGTGTGATGGATTACAGGAGACTGCAGAGAGTGATGGATTACAGGAGAATGCAGAGAGTGATGGACTACAGGAGACTGCAGAGAGTGATGGATTACAGGAGGCTGCAGAGAGTGATAGATCACAGGAGAATACATAGAGTGATGGATAACAGGGGAGTGCAGAGAGTGATGGATCACAGGAGACTACAGAGAGTGAGGGATTACAGGGGACTGCAGAGAGTGATGGATTAAAGGAGACAGCGAGAGTGATGGATTACAGAAGACTGCAGAGCGCGATGGATTACAGGAGAATGCAGAGAGTGATGGATTACAGGAGACTGCAGAGTGCGACGGATTACAGGAGACTGCAGACAGTGATGGATTACAGGAGGCTGCAGAGAGTGATGGATTACAGGACGCTGCAGAGTGTGATGGATTACAGGAGACTGCAGAGAGTGACGGATTACAGGAGGCTGCAGAGAGAGATAGACTACAGGAGACTGCAGAGACTGATGGATTACAGGAGGCTGCAGAGAGTGATGGATTACAGGAGACTGCAGAGAGTGATGGATTACAGGAGGCTACAGAGAGTGATGGATTACAGGAGGCTGCAGAGAGAGATAGACTACAGGGGACTGCAGAGAGTGATGGATTACAGGAGACTGCAGAGAGTGATGGATTACAGGAGGCTGCAGAGACTGATGGATTACAGGAGGCTGCAGAGAGAGATAGACTACAGGAGACTGCAGAGACTGATGGATTACAGGAGGCTGCAGAGAGTGATAGATCACAGGAGAATACATAGAGTGATGGATAACAGGGGACTGCAGAGAGTGATGGATCAAAGGGCACTACAGAGAGTGAGGGATTACAGGGGACAACAGAGAGTGATGGATTACAGGAGACAGCCTACAGTGATGGATTACAGGAGGCTGCAGAGAGTGATGGATTACAGGAGGCTGCAGAGAGTGATGGATTACAGAAGACTGCAGAGAGTGATGGATTACAAGAGACTGCAGAGAGTGATGGATAACAGGGGAGTGCAGAGAGTGATGGATCACAGGAGACTACAGAGAGTGAGGGATTACAGGGGACTACAGAGAGTGATGGATTACAGGGGACTACAGAGAGTGATGGATAACAGGGGAGTGCAGAGAGTGATGGATCACAGGAGACTACAGAGAGTGATGGATTACAGGAGACTGCAGAGAGTGATGGATAACAGGGGAGTGCAGAGAGTGATGGATCACAGGAGACTACAGAGAGTGATGGATTACAGGAGACTGCAGAGAGTGATGGATTACAGGAGACTGCAGAGAGTGATGGATTACAGCAGACTGCAGAGACCGATGGATTACAGGAGAATGCAGAGAGTGATGGATTACAGGAGACTGCAAACTGTGACGGATTACAGGAGACTGCAAACAGTGACGGACTACAGGAGACTGCAGAGAGTGATGGATTACAGGAGACAGCAGGGAGTGATGGATTACCCGAGACTGCAGAGGGTGATGGATTACAGGAGGCTGCAGAGAGTGAAGGATGACAGGAGACTGCAGAGAGTGATGGATTACAGGAGACTGCAGAGAGTGATGGATTACAGGAGACTGCAGAGAGTGATAGATTACAAGAGCCTGCCGAGAGTGATGGATTACAGGAGGCTGCAGAGAGTGATGGATTACAGGAGGCTGCAGAGAGTGATGGACTACAGGAGACAGCAGAGAGTGATGGATTACAGGAGGCTGCAGAGAGAGATAGACTGCAGGAGACTGCAGAGACTGATGGATTACAGGAGGCTGCAGAGAGTGATGGATTACAGGAGACTGCAGAGAGTGATGGATTACAGGAGGCTACAGAGAGTGATGGATTACAGGAGGCTGCAGAGAGCGATAGACTACAGGGGACTGCAGAGAGTGATGGATTACAGGAGACTGCAGAGAGTGATGGATTACAGGAGGCTGCAGAGACTGATGGATTACAGGAGGCTGCAGAGAGAGATAGACTACAGGAGACTGCAGAGACTGATGGATTACAGGAGGCTGCAGAGAGTGATAGATCACAGGAGAATACATAGAGTGATGGATAACAGGGGACTGCAGAGAGTGATGGATCAAAGGACACTACAGAGAGTGAGGGATTACAGGGGACAACAGAGAGTGATGGATTACAGGAGACAGCCTAGAGTGATGGATTACAGGAGCTGCAGAGAGTGATGGATTACAGGAGGCTGCAGAGAGTGATGGATTACAGGAGACTGCAGAGAGTGATGGATTACAAGAGACTGCAGAGAGTGATGGATAACAGGGGAGTACAGAGAGTGATGGATTACAGGAGACTACAGAGAGTGAGGGATTACAGGGGACTACAGAGAGTGATGGATTACAGGAGACAGCGAGAGTGATGGATTACAGCAGACTGCAGAGACCGATGGATTACAGGAGAATGCAGAGAGTGATGGATTACAGGAGACTGCAGACTGTGACGGATTACAGGAGACTGCAAACAGTGACGGACTACAGGAGACTGCAGAGAGTGATGGATTACAGGAGACAGCAGGGAGTGATGGATTACCCGAGACTCCAGAGAGTGATGGATTACAGGAGACTGCAGAGAGTGATGGATTACAGGAGACTGCAGAGAGTGATGGATTACAGGAGACTGCAGAGAGTGATGGATCACAGGAGGCTGCAGAGAGTGATGGACTACAGGAGACAGCAGAGAGTGATGGATGACAGGAGGCTGCAGAGATTGATGGATTACAGGAGACAGCAGAGAGTGATGGACTACAGGAGACTGCAGAGAGTGATGGATCACAGGAGACTACAGAGAGTGAGGGATTACAGGGGACTACAGAGAGTCATGGATTACAGGAGACAGCGAGAGTGATAGACTACAGGAGACTGCAGAGAGTGATGGATTACAGGAGGCTGCAGAGAGTGATGGATTACAGGAGGCTGCAGAGAGTGATGGATTACAGGAGACTGCAGAGAGTGATGGAATACAGGAGACTGCAGAGAGTGATGGATTACAGGAGACTGCAGAGAGTGATAGATCACAGGAGAATACATAGAGTGATGGATAACAGGGGACTGCAGAGAGTGATGGATCAAAGGAGACTGCAGAGAGTGATGGATTACAGGAGGCTGCAGAGACTGATGGATTACAGGAGGCTGCAGAGAGAGATAGACTACAGGAGACTGCAGAGAGTGATGGATTACAGGAGGCTGCAGAGAGTGCTGGATTACAGGAGACTGCGGAGAGTGATGGATTACAGGAGGCTGCAGAGATTGATGGATTACAGGAGGCTGCAGAGAGAGATAGACTACAGGAGACTTCAGAAACTGATGGATTACAAGAGGCTGCAGAGAGTGATAGATCACAGGAGAATACATAGAGTGATGGATAACAGAGGACTGCAGAGAGTGATAGATTACAGGAGGCTGCAGAGAGAGATAGACTACAGGAGACTGCAGAGTGTGATGGACTACAGGAGACTGCAGAGAGTGATGGATTACAGGAGGCTGCAGAGAGTGATAGATCACAGGAGACTGCAGAGAGTGATGGATTACAGTAGGCTGCAGAGACTGATGGATTACAGGAGCATGCAGAGAGATATAGACTACAGGAGACTGCAGAGAGTGATGGATTACAGGAGATAGCAGAGAGTGATGGATTACAGGAGACTGCAGAGAGTGATGGATTACAGGAGGCTGCAGAGAGTGATGGATTACAGGAGGCTACAGAGAGTGATGGATTACAGGAGGCTGCAGAGAGTGATGGATTACAGGGGACTACAGAGAGTGATGGATTACAGGAGACAGTGAGAGTGATGGATTACAGGAGAATGCAGAGAGTGATGGATTACAGGAGACTGCAGAGTGTGACGGATTACAGGAGACTGCAAAGAGTGACGGACTACAGGAGACTGCAGAGAGTCATGGATTACAGGAGACAGCAGGGAGTGATGGATTACCCGAGACTGCAGAGAGTGATGGATTACAGGAGGCTGCACATAGTGATGGATGACAGGAGACAGCAGAGAGTGATGGATCACAGGAGAATACAGAGAGTGATGGATAACAGGGGACTGCAGAGAGTGATGGACTACAGGAGACTGCAGAGAGTGACGGTCTACAGGAGACTGCAGAGAGTGATGGATTACAGGAGGCTGCAGAGAGTGATGGATTACAGGAGGCTGCAGAGAGTGATGGATTACAGGAGACTGCAGAGAGTGATAGATTACAGGAGACTGCAGAGTGTGATGGATTACAGGAGACTGCAGAGAGTGATGGATTACAGGAGAATGCAGAGAGTGATGGACTACAGGAGACTGCAGAGAGTGATGGATTACAGGAGGCTGCAGAGAGTGATAGATCACAGGAGAATACATAGAGTGATGGATAACAGGGGAGTGCAGAGAGTGATGGATCACAGGAGACTACAGAGAGTGAGGGATTACAGGGGACTGCAGAGAGTGATGGATTACAGGAGACAGCGAGAGTGATGGATTACAGAAGACTGCAGAGCGCGATGGATTACAGGAGAATGCAGAGAGTGATGGATTACAGGAGACTGCAGAGTGCGACGGATTACAGGAGACTGCAGACAGTGATGGATTACAGGAGGTTGCAGAGAGTGATGGATTACAGGACGCTGCAGAGTGTGATGGATTACAGGAGACTGCAGAGAGTGACGGATTACAGGAGGCTGCAGAGAGAGATAGACTACAGGAGACTGCAGAGACTGATGGATTACAGGAGGCTGCAGAGAGTGATGGATTACAGGAGACTGCAGAGAGTGATGGATTACAGGAGACTGCAGAGAGTGATAGATTACAAGAGCCTGCCGAGAGTGATGGATTACAGGAGGCTGCAGAGAGTGATGGATTACAGGAGGCTGCAGAGAGTGGTGGATTACAGGGGACTACAGAGAGTGATGGATTACAGGAGACAGTGAGAGTGATGGATTACAGGAGAATGCAGAGAGTGATGGATTACAGGAGACTGCAGAGTGTGACGGATTACAGGAGACTGCAAAGAGTGACGGACTACAGGAGACTGCAGAGAGTCATGGATTACAGGAGACAGCAGGGAGTGATGGATTACCCGAGACTGCAGAGAGTGATGGATTACAGGAGGCTGCACATAGTGATGGATGACAGGAGACAGCAGAGAGTGATAGATCACAGGAGAATACAGAGAGTGATGGATAACAGGGGACTGCAGAGAGTGATGGATCAAAGGAGACTACAGAGAGTGAGCGATTACAGGGGACAACAGAGAGTGATGGATTACAGGAGACAGCAGAGAGTGATGGATTACAGGAGACTGCAGAGAGTGATGGATTATAGGAGGCTGCAGAGAGAGGCAGACTACAGGAGACTGCAGAGAGTGATGGATTACAGGAGGCTGCAGAGAGTGATAGATTACAAGAGCCTGCCGAGAGTGATGGATTACAGGAGACTGCAGAGAGTGACGGTCTACAGGAGACTGCAGAGAGTGATGGATTACAGGAGGCTGCAGAGAGTGATGGATTACAGGAGGCTGCAGAGAGTGATGGATTACAGGAGACAGCAGAGAGTGATGGACTACAGGAGACTGCAGAGAGTGACGGTCTACAGGAGACTGCAGAGAGTGATGGATTACAGGAGGCTGCAGAGAGTGATGGATTACAGGAGGCTGCAGAGAGTGATGGATTACAGGAGACTGCAGAGAGTGATAGATTACAGGAGACTGCAGAGTGTGATGGATTACAGGAGACTGCAGAGAGTGATGGATTACAGGAGAATGCAGAGAGTGATGGACTACAGGAGACTGCAGAGAGTGATGGATTACAGGAGGCTGCAGAGAGTGATAGATCACAGGAGAATACATAGAGTGATGGATAACAGGGGAGTGCAGAGAGTGATGGATCACAGGAGACTACAGAGAGTGAGGGATTACAGGGGACTGCAGAGAGTGATGGATTAAAGGAGACAGCGAGAGTGATGGATTACAGAAGACTGCAGAGCGCGATGGATTACAGGAGAATGCAGAGAGTGATGGATTACAGGAGACTGCAGAGTGCGACGGATTACAGGAGACTGCAGACAGTGATGGATTACAGGAGGCTGCAGAGAGTGATGGATTACAGGACGCTGCAGAGTGTGATGGATTACAGGAGACTGCAGAGAGTGACGGATTACAGGAGGCTGCAGAGAGAGATAGACTACAGGAGACTGCAGAGACTGATGGATTACAGGAGGCTGCAGAGAGTGATGGATTACAGGAGACTGCAGAGAGTGATGGATTACAGGAGGCTACAGAGAGTGATGGATTACAGGAGGCTGCAGAGAGAGATAGACTACAGGGGACTGCAGAGAGTGATGGATTACAGGAGACTGCAGAGAGTGATGGATTACAGGAGGCTGCAGAGACTGATGGATTACAGGAGGCTGCAGAGAGAGATAGACTACAGGAGACTGCAGAGACTGATGGATTACAGGAGGCTGCAGAGAGTGATAGATCACAGGAGAATACATAGAGTGATGGATAACAGGGGACTGTAGAGAGTGATGGATCAAAGGGCACTACAGAGAGTGAGGGATTACAGGGGACAACAGAGAGTGATGGATTACAGGAGACAGCCTACAGTGATGGATTACAGGAGGCTGCAGAGAGTGATGGATTACAGGAGGCTGCAGAGAGTGATGGATTACAGAAGACTGCAGAGAGTGATGGATTACAAGAGACTGCAGAGAGTGATGGATAACAGGGGAGTGCAGAGAGTGATGGATCACAGGAGACTACAGAGAGTGAGGGATTACAGGGGACTACAGAGAGTGATGGATTACAGGGGACTACAGAGAGTGATGGATAACAGGGGAGTGCAGAGAGTGATGGATCACAGGAGACTACAGAGAGTGATGGATTACAGGAGACTGCAGAGAGTGATGGATAACAGGGGAGTGCAGAGAGTGATGGATCACAGGAGACTACAGAGAGTGATGGATTACAGGAGACTGCAGAGAGTGATGGATTACAGGAGACTGCAGAGAGTGATGGATTACAGCAGACTGCAGAGACCGATGGATTACAGGAGAATGCAGAGAGTGATGGATTACAGGAGACTGCAAACTGTGACGGATTACAGGAGACTGCAAACAGTGACGGACTACAGGAGACTGCAGAGAGTGATGGATTACAGGAGACAGCAGGGAGTGATGGATTACCCGAGACTGCAGAGGGTGATGGATTACAGGAGGCTGCAGAGAGTGAAGGATGACAGGAGACTGCAGAGAGTGATGGATTACAGGAGACTGCAGAGAGTGATGGATTACAGGAGACTGCAGAGAGTGATAGATTACAAGAGCCTGCCGAGAGTGATGGATTACAGGAGGCTGCAGAGAGTGATGGATTACAGGAGGCTGCAGAGAGTGATGGACTACAGGAGACAGCAGAGAGTGATGGATTACAGGAGGCTGCAGAGAGAGATAGACTGCAGGAGACTGCAGAGACTGATGGATTACAGGAGGCTGCAGAGAGTGATGGATTACAGGAGACTGCAGAGAGTGATGGATTACAGGAGGCTACAGAGAGTGATGGATTACAGGAGGCTGCAGAGAGCGATAGACTACAGGGGACTGCAGAGAGTGATGGATTACAGGAGACTGCAGAGAGTGATGGATTACAGGAGGCTGCAGAGACTGATGGATTACAGGAGGCTGCAGAGAGAGATAGACTACAGGAGACTGCAGAGACTGATGGATTACAGGAGGCTGCAGAGAGTGATAGATCACAGGAGAATACATAGAGTGATGGATAACAGGGGACTGCAGAGAGTGATGGATCAAAGGACACTACAGAGAGTGAGGGATTACAGGGGACAACAGAGAGTGATGGATTACAGGAGACAGCCTAGAGTGATGGATTACAGGAGCTGCAGAGAGTGATGGATTACAGGAGGCTGCAGAGAGTGATGGATTACAGGAGACTGCAGAGAGTGATGGATTACAAGAGACTGCAGAGAGTGATGGATAACAGGGGAGTACAGAGAGTGATGGATTACAGGAGACTACAGAGAGTGAGGGATTACAGGGGACTACAGAGAGTGATGGATTACAGGAGACAGCGAGAGTGATGGATTACAGCAGACTGCAGAGACCGATGGATTACAGGAGAATGCAGAGAGTGATGGATTACAGGAGACTGCAGACTGTGACGGATTACAGGAGACTGCAAACAGTGACGGACTACAGGAGACTGCAGAGAGTGATGGATTACAGGAGACAGCAGGGAGTGATGGATTACCCGAGACTCCAGAGAGTGATGGATTACAGGAGACTGCAGAGAGTGATGGATTACAGGAGACTGCAGAGAGTGATGGATTACAGGAGACTGCAGAGAGTGATGGATCACAGGAGGCTGCAGAGAGTGATGGACTACAGGAGACAGCAGAGAGTGATGGATGACAGGAGGCTGCAGAGAGTGATGGATTACAGGAGACAGCAGAGAGTGATGGACTACAGGAGACTGCAGAGAGTGATGGATCACAGGAGACTACAGAGAGTGAGGGATTACAGGGGACTACAGAGAGTCATGGATTACAGGAGACAGCGAGAGTGATAGACTACAGGAGACTGCAGAGAGTGATGGATTACAGGAGGCTGCAGAGAGTGATGGATTACAGGAGACTGCAGAGAGTGATGGAATACAGGAGACTGCAGAGAGTGATGGATTACAGGAGACTGCAGAGAGTGATAGATCACAGGAGAATACATAGAGTGATGGATAACAGGGGACTGCAGAGAGTGATGGATCAAAGGAGACTGCAGAGAGTGATGGATTACAGGAGGCTGCAGAGACTGATGGATTACAGGAGGCTGCAGAGAGAGATAGACTACAGGAGACTGCAGAGAGTGATGGATTACAGGAGGCTGCAGAGAGTGCTGGATTACAGGAGACTGCGGAGAGTGATGGATTACAGGAGGCTGCAGAGATTGATGGATTACAGGAGGCTGCAGAGAGAGATAGACTACAGGAGACTTCAGAAACTGATGGATTACAAGAGGCTGCAGAGAGTGATAGATCACAGGAGAATACATAGAGTGATGGATAACAGAGGACTGCAGAGAGTGATGGATTACAGGAGGCTGCAGAGAGAGATAGACTACAGGAGACTGCAGAGTGTGATGGACTACAGGAGACTGCAGAGAGTGATGGATTACAGGAGGCTGCAGAGAGTGATAGATCACAGGAGACTGCAGAGAGTGATGGATTACAGTAGGCTGCAGAGACTGATGGATTACAGGAGCATGCAGAGAGATATAGACTACAGGAGACTGCAGAGAGTGATGGATTACAGGAGATAGCAGAGAGTGATGGATTACAGGAGACTGCAGAGAGTGATGGATTACAGGAGGCTGCAGAGAGTGATGGATTACAGGAGGCTACAGAGAGTGATGGATTACAGGAGGCTGCAGAGAGAGATAGACTACAGGGGACTGCAGAGAGTGATGGATTACAGGAGACTGCAGAGAGTGATGGATTACAGGAGGCTGCAGAGAGTGATGGATTACAGGAGACTGCTGAGAGTGATGGATTACAGGAGGCTGCAGAGAGTGATGGATTACAGGAGACTGCAGAGAGTGATGGATTACAGGAGGCTGCAGAGAGTGATGGATTACAGGAGGCTGCAGAGAGTGATGGATTACAGGAGGCTGCAGAGACTGATGGATTACAAGAGACTGCAGAGAGTGATAGATCACAGGAGAATACATAGAGTGATGGATAACAGGGGACTGCAGAGAGTGATGGATCAAAGGAGACTACAGAGAGTGAGCGATTACAGGGGACAACAGAGGGTGATGGATTACAGGAGACAGCAGAGAGTGATGGATTACAGGAGACTGCAGAGAGTGATGGATTACAGGAGGCTGCAGAGGGTGATGGATTACAGGAGGCTGCAGAGACTGATGGATTACAGGAGACTGCAGAGAGAGATAGACTACAGGAGACTGCAGAGACTGATGGATTACAGGAGGCTGCAGAGAGTGATAGATCACAGGAGAATACATAGAGTGATGGATAACAGGGGACTGCAGAGAGTGATGGATCAAAGGAGACTACAGAGAGTGAGCGATTACAGGGGACAACAGAGAGTGATGGATTACAGGAGACAGCAGAGAGAGATAGACTACAGGAGACTGCAGAGAGTGATGGATTACAGGAGACTGCAGAGAGTGATGGATTACAGGAGGCTGCAGAGATTGCTGGATTACAGGAGGCTGCAGAGAGAGATAGACTACAGGAGACTGCAGAAACTGATGGATTACAGGTGGCTGCAGAGAGTGATAGATCACAGGAGAATACAGAGAGTGATGGATAACAGGGGACTGCAGAGAGTGATGGATCAAAGGAGACTACAGAGAGTGAGCGATTACAGGGGACAACAGAGAGTGATGGATTACAGGAGACTGCAGAGAGTGATGGATTATAGGAGGCTGCAGAAAGAGGTACACTACAGGAGACTGCAGAGAGTGATGGATTACAGGAGGCTGCAGAGAGTGATGGATTACAGGAGACTGCAGAGAGTGATGGATTACAAGAGACTGCAGAGAGTGACGGACTACAGGAGACTGCAGAGAGTGATAGATTACAAGAGCCTGCCGAGAGTGATGGATTACAGGAGACTGCAGAGAGTGATGGACTACAGGAGACTGCAGAGAGTGACGGTCTACAGGAGACTGCAGAGAGTGATGGATTACAGGAGGCTGCAGAGAGTGATGGATTACAGGAGACTGCAGAGAGTGAGGGATTACAGGGGACTACAGAGAGTCATGGATTACAGGAGACAGCGAGAGTGATAGACTACAGGAGACTGCAGAGAGTGATGGATTACAGGAGGCTGCAGAGAGTGATGGATTACAGGAGGCTGCAGAGAGAGATAGACTACAGGAGAATAGATAGAGTGATGGATAACAGGGGACTGCAGAGAGTGATGGATCAAAGGAGACTACAGAGAGTGAGCGATTACAGGGGACAACAGAGAGTGATGGATTACAGGAGACAGCAGAGAGTGATGGATTACAGGAGACTGCAGAGAGTGATGGATTACAGGAGGCTGCAGAGAGTGATGGATTACAGGAGGCTGCAGAGACTGATGGATTACAGGAGACTGCAGAGAGAGATAGACTACTAGAGACTGCAGAGACTGATGGATTACAGGAGGCTGCAGAGAGTGATAGATCACAGGAGAATACATAGAGTGATGGATAACAGGGGACTGCAGAGAGTGATGGATCAAAGGAGACTACAGAGAGTGAGCGATTACAGGGGACAACAGAGAGTGATGGATTACAGGAGACAGCAGAGAGTGATGGATTACAGGAGGCTGCAGAGAGTGATGGATTACAGGAGGCTGCAGAGAGAGATAGACTACAGGAGACTGCAGAGAGTGATGGATTACAGGAGACTGCAGAGAGTGATGGATTACAGGAGGCTGCAGAGATTGCTGGGTTACAGGAGGCTGCAGAGAGAGATAGACTACAGGAGACTGCAGAAACTGATGGATTACAGGAGGCTGCAGAGAGTGATAGATCACAGGAGAATACAGAGAGTGATGGATAACAGGGGACTGCAGAGAGTGATGGATCAATGGAGACTACAGAGAGTGAGCGATTACAGGGGACAACAGAGAGTGATGGATTACAGGAGACAGCAGAGAGTGATGGATTATAGGAGGCTGCAGAGAGAGGTAGACTACAGGAGACTGCAGAGAGTGATGGATTACAGGAGGCTGCAGAGAGTGATGGATTACAGGAGGCTGCAGAGAGTGATGGATTACAGGAGACAGCAGAGAGTGATGGACTACGGGAGACTGCAGAGAGTGACGGTCTACAGGAGACTGCAGAGAGTGATGGATTACAGGAGGCTGCAGAGAGTCATGGATTACAGGAGGCTGCAGAGAGTGATGGATTACAGGAGACTGCAGAGAGTGATAGATCACAGGAGAATACATAGAGTGATGGATAACAGGGGAGTGCAGAGAGTGATGGATCACAGGAGACTACAGAGAGTGAGGGATTACAGGGGACTACAGAGGCATGGTTTACAGGAGACAGCGAGAGTGATAGACTACAGGAGGCTGCAGAGAGTGATGGATTACAGGAGGCTGCAGAGAGTGATGGATTACAGGAGGCTGCAGAGAGAGATAGACTACAGGAGACTGCAGAGAGTGATGGATTACAGGAGACTGCAGAGAGTGATGGATTACAGGAGACTGCAGAGAGTGATGGATTACAGGAGAATACATAGAGTGATGGATAACAGGGGACTACAGAGAGTGATGGATCAAGGAGACTACAGAGAGTGAGGGATTACAGGGGACAACAGAGAGTGATGGATTACAGGAGACTGCAGAGAGTGATGGATTACAGGAGGCTGCAGAGAGTGATGGATTACAGGACACTGCAGAGAGTGATGGATTACAGGAGGCTGCAGAGACTGATGGATTACAAGAGACTGCAGAGAGTGATAGATCACAGGAGAATACATAGAGTGATGGATAACAGGGGACTGCAGAGAGTGATGGATCAAAGGAGACTACAGAGAGTGAGGGATTACAGGGGACAACAGAGAGTGATGGATTACAGGAGACAGCAGAGAGTGATGGACTACAGGAGACTGCAGATAGTGATGGATAACAGGAGACTGCAGAGTGTGATGGATTATAGGAGGCTGCAGAGAGTGATGGATTACAGGAGGCTGCAGAGACTGATAGATTACAGGAGGCTGCAGAGAGTGATGCATTACAGGAGGCTGCAGAGAGTGATGGATTACAGGAGGCTGCAGAGACTGATGGATTACAGGAGGCTGCAGAGAGAGATAGACTACAGGAGACTGCAGAGAGTGATGGATTACAGGAGACTGCAGAGAGTGATGGATTACAGGAGGCTACAGAGACTGATGGATTACAGGAGGCTGCAGAGAGAGATAGACTACAGGAGACTGCAGAGAGTGATGGATTACAGGAGACTGCAGAGAGTGATGGATTACAGGAGGCTACAGAGACTGATGGATTACAGGAGGCTGCAGAGAGAGATAGACTACAGGAGACTGCAGAAACTGATGGATTACAGGAGGCTGCAGAGAGTCATGGATTACAGGAGGCTGCAGAGAGAGATAGACTACAGGAGGCTGCAGAGAGAGATAGACTACAGGAGACTGCAGAGAGTGATGGATTACAGGAGACTGCAGAGAGTGATGGATTACAGGAGACTGCAGAGAGTGATGGATTACAGGAGAATACATAGAGTGATGGATAACAGGGGACTACAGAGAGTGATGGATCAAGGAGACTACAGAGAGTGAGGGATTACAGGGGACAACAGAGAGTGATGGATTACAGGAGACTGCAGAGAGTGATGGATTACAGGAGGCTGCAGAGAGTGATGGATTACAGGAGACTGCAGAGAGTGATGGATTACAGGAGGCTGCAGAGACTGATGGATTACAAGAGACTGCAGAGAGTGATAGATCACAGGAGAATACATAGAGTGATGGATAACAGGGGACTGCAGAGAGTGATGGATCAAAGGAGACTACAGAGAGTGAGGGATTACAGGGGACAACAGAGAGTGATGGATTACAGGAGACAGCAGAGAGTGATGGACTACAGGAGACTGCAGATAGTGATGGATAACAGGAGACTGCAGAGAGTGATGGATTATAGGAGGCTGCAGAGAGTGATGGATTACAGGAGGCTGCAGAGACTGATAGATTACAGGAGGCTGCAGAGAGTGATGCATTACAGGAGGCTGCAGAGAGTGATGGATTACAGGAGGCTGCAGAGACTGATGGATTACAGGAGGCTGCAGAGAGAGATAGACTACAGGAGACTGCAGAGAGTGATGGATTACAGGAGACTGCAGAGAGTGATGGATTACAGGAGGCTACAGAGACTGATGGATTACAGGAGGCTGCAGAGAGAGATAGACTACAGGAGACTGCAGAGAGTGATGGATTACAGGAGACTGCAGAGAGTGATGGATTACAGGAGGCTGCAGAGACTGATGGATTACAGGAGGCTGCAGAGAGAGATAGACTACAGGAGACTGCAGAAACTGATGGATTACAGGAGGCTGCAGAGAGTCATGGATTACAGGAGGCTGCAGAGAGAGATAGACTACAGGAGACTGCAGAGTGTGAAGGATTACAGGAGACTGCAGAGAGTGATGGATTACAGGAGGCTGCAGAGAGTGATAGATCACAGAAGAATACATAAAGTGATGGATAACAGGGGACTGCAGAGAGTGATGGATCAAAGGAGACTACAGAGAGTGGGGGATTACAGGGGACAACAGAGAGTGATGGATTACAGGAGACTGCAGAGAGTGATGGATTACAGGAGGCTGCAGAGAGTGATGGATTACAGTAGGCTGCAGGTACTGATGGATTACAGGAGGATGCAGAGAGATATAGGCTACAGGAGACTGCAGAGAGTGATGGATTACAGGAGATAGCAGAGAGTGATGGATTACAGGAGACTGCAGAGAGTGATGGATTACAGGAGGCTGCAGAGAGTGATGGATTACAGGAGGCTGCAGAGACTGATGGATTACAGGAGGCTACAGAGAGTGATGGATTACAGGAGGCTGCAGAGAGAGATAGACTACAGGGGACTGCAGAGAGTGATGGATTACAGGAGGCTGCAGAGTGAGATAGACTACAGGAGGCTGCAGAGAGTGATGGATTACAGGAGGCTGCAGAGACTGATGGATTACAGGAGGCTGCAGAGAGTGATAGATCACAGGAGAATACACAGAGTGATGGATAACAGAGGACTGCAGAGAGTGATGGATCAAAGGAGACTACAGAGAGTGAGCGATTACAGGAGACAACAGAGAGTGATGGATTACAGGAGGCTGCAGAGAGTGATGGATTACAGGAGGCTGCAGAGAGAGATAGACTACAGGAGACTGCAGAGAGTGATGGATTACAGGAGGCTGCAGAGATTGATGGATTACAGGAGACTGCAGAGAGAGATAGACTACAGGAGACTGCAGAGACTGATGGATTACAGGAGTCTGCAGAGAGTGATAGATCACAGCAGACTGCAGAGAGTGATGCATAACAGGGGACTGCAGAGAGTGATGGATCAAAGGAGACTACAGAGAGTGAGCGATTACAGGGGACAACAGAGAGTGATGGATTACAGGAGACAGCAGAGAGTGATGGATTACAGGAGACTGCAGAGAGTGATGGATTACACGAGACTGCAGAGAGTGATGGATTACAGGAGGCTGCAGAGACTGATGGATTACAGGAGGCTGCAGAGAGTGATGGATTACAGGAGAGTGCAGAGAGTAATGGATTACAGGAGACAGCAGAGAGTGATGGATTACAGGAGACTGCAGAGAGTGATGGATTACAGGAGGCTGCAGAGAGTGATGGATTACAGGAGGCTGCAGAGACTGATGGATTACAGGAGACTGCAGAGACAGATAGACTACAGGAGACTGCAGAGACTGATGGATTTCAGGAGACTGCAGAGAGTGATAGATCACAGGAGAATACATAGAGTGATGGATAACAGGGGACTGCAGAGAGTGATGGATAAAAGGAGACTACAGAGAGTGATGGATTACAGGAGACTACAGAGAGTGATGGATTACAGGAGGCTGCAGAGGGTGATGGATTACAGGAGGCTGCAGAGACTGATGGATTACAGGAGACTGCAGAGAGAGATAGACTACAGGAGACTGCAGAGACTGATGGATTACAGGAGGCTGCAGAGAGTGATAGATCACAGGAGAATACATAGAGTGATGGATAACAGGGGACTGCAGAGAGTGATGGATCAAAGGAGACTACAGAGAGTGAGCGATTACAGGGGACAACAGAGAGTGATGGATTACAGGAGACAGCAGAGAGAGATAGACTACAGGAGACTGCAGAGAGTGATGGATTACAGGAGACTGCAGAGAGTGATGGATTACAGGAGGCTGCAGAGATTGCTGGATTACAGGAGGCTGCAGAGAGAGATAGACTACAGGAGACTGCAGAAACTGATGGATTACAGGAGGCTGCAGAGAGTGATAGATCACAGGAGAATACAGAGAGTGATGGATAACAGGGGACTGCAGAGAGTGATGGATCAAAGGAGACTACAGAGAGTGAGCGATTACAGGGGACAACAGAGAGTGATGGATTACAGGAGACTGCAGAGAGTGATGGATTATAGGAGGCTGCAGAAAGAGGTACACTACAGGAGACTGCAGAGAGTGATGGATTACAGGAGGCTGCAGAGAGTGATGGATTACAGGAGACTGCAGAGAGTGATGGATTACAAGAGACTGCAGAGAGTGACGGACTACAGGAGACTGCAGAGAGTGATAGATTACAAGAGCCTGCCGAGAGTGATGGATTACAGGAGACTGCAGAGAGTGATGGACTACAGGAGACTGCAGAGAGTGACGGTCTACAGGAGACTGCAGAGAGTCATGGATTACAGGAGGCTGCAGAGAGTGATGGATTACAGGAGGCTGCAGAGAGTGATGGATTACAGGAGACTGCAGAGAGTGATAGATCACAGGAGAATACATAGAGTGATGGATAACAGGGGAGTGCAGAGAGTGATGGATCACAGGAGACTGCAGAGAGTGAGGGATTACAGGGGACTACAGAGAGTCATGGATTACAGGAGACAGCGAGAGTGATAGACTACAGGAGACTGCAGAGAGTGATGGATTACAGGAGGCTGCAGAGAGTGATGGATTACAGGAGGCTGCAGAGAGAGATAGACTACAGGAGAATACATAGAGTGATGGATAACAGGGGACTGCAGAGAGTGATGGATCAAAGGAGACTACAGAGAGTGAGCGATTACAGGGGACAACAGAGAGTGATGGATTACAGGAGACAGCAGAGAGTGATGGATTACAGGAGACTGCAGAGAGTGATGGATTACAGGAGGCTGCAGAGAGTGATGGATTACAGGAGGCTGCAGAGACTGATGGATTACAGGAGACTGCAGAGAGAGATAGACTACTAGAGACTGCAGAGACTGATGGATTACAGGAGGCTGCAGAGAGTGATAGATCACAGGAGAATACATAGAGTGATGGATAACAGGGGACTGCAGAGAGTGATGGATCAAAGGAGACTACAGAGAGTGAGCGATTACAGGGGACAACAGAGAGTGATGGATTACAGGAGAAAGCAGAGAGTGATGGATTACAGGAGGCTGCAGAGAGTGATGGATTACAGGAGGCTGCAGAGAGAGATAGACTACAGGAGACTGCAGAGAGTGATGGATTACAGGAGACTGCAGAGAGTGATGGATTACAGGAGGCTGCAGAGATTGCTGGGTTACAGGAGGCTGCAGAGAGAGATAGACTACAGGAGACTGCAGAAACTGATGGATTACAGGAGGCTGCAGAGAGTGATAGATCACAGGAGAATACAGAGAGTGATGGATAACAGGGGACTGCAGAGAGTGATGGATCAATGGAGACTACAGAGAGTGAGCGATTACAGGGGACAACAGAGAGTGATGGATTACAGGAGACAGCAGAGAGTGATGGATTATAGGAGGCTGCAGAGAGAGGTAGACTACAGGAGACTGCAGAGAGTGATGGATTACAGGAGGCTGCAGAGAGTGATGGATTACAGGAGGCTGCAGAGAGTGATGGATTACAGGAGACAGCAGAGAGTGATGGACTACAGGAGACTGCAGAGAGTGACGGTCTGCAGGAGACTGCAGAGAGTGATGGATTACAGGAGGCTGCAGAGAGTCATGGATTACAGGAGGCTGCAGAGAGTGATGGATTACAGGAGACTGCAGAGAGTGATAGATCACAGGAGAATACATAGAGTGATGGATAACAGGGGAGTGCAGAGAGTGATGGATCACAGGAGACTACAGAGAGTGAGGGATTACAGGGGACTACAGAGGCATGGTTTACAGGAGACAGCGAGAGTGATAGACTGCAGGAGGCTGCAGAGAGTGATGGATTACAGGAGGCTGCAGAGAGTGATGGATTACAGGAGGCTGCAGAGAGAGATAGACTACAGGAGACTGCAGAGAGTGATGGATTACAGGAGACTGCAGAGAGTGATGGATTACAGGAGACTGCAGAGAGTGATGGATTACAGGAGAATACATAGAGTGATGGATAACAGGGGACTACAGAGAGTGATGGATCAAGGAGACTACAGAGAGTGAGGGATTACAGGGGACAACAGAGAGTGATGGATTACAGGAGACTGCAGAGAGTGATGGATTACAGGAGACTGCAGAGAGTGATGGATTACAGGAGACTGCAGAGAGTGATGGATTACAGGAGGCTGCAGAGACTGATGGATTACAAGAGACTGCAGAGAGTGATAGATCACAGGAGAATACATAGAGTGATGGATAACAGGGGACTGCAGAGAGTGATGGATCAAAGGAGACTACAGAGAGTGAGGGATTACAGGGGACAACAGAGAGTGATGGATTACAGGAGACAGCAGAGAGTGATGGACTACAGGAGACTGCAGATAGTGATGGATAACAGGAGACTGCAGAGAGTGATGGATTATAGGAGGCTGCAGAGAGTGATGGATTACAGGAGGCTGCAGAGACTGATAGATTACAGGAGGCTGCAGAGAGTGATGCATTACAGGAGGCTGCAGAGAGTGATGGATTACAGGAGGCTGCAGAGACTGATGGATTACAGGAGGCTGCAGAGAGAGATAGACTACAGGAGACTGCAGAGAGTGATGGATTACAGGAGACTGCAGAGAGTGATGGATTACAGGAGGCTACAGAGACTGATGGATTACAGGAGGCTGCAGAGAGAGATAGACTACAGGAGACTGCAGAGAGTGATGGATTACAGGAGACTGCAGAGAGTGATGGATTACAGGAGGCTACAGAGACTGATGGATTACAGGAGGCTGCAGAGAGAGATAGACTACAGGAGACTGCAGAAACTGATGGATTACAGGAGGCTGCAGAGAGTCATGGATTACAGGAGGCTGCAGAGAGAGATAGACTACAGGAGACTGCAGAGTGTGAAGGATTACAGGAGACTGCAGAGAGTGATGGATTACAGGAGGCTGCAGAGAGTGATAGATCACAGAAGAATACATAAAGTGATGGATAACAGGGGACTGCAGAGAGTCATGGATCAAAGGAGACTACAGAGAGTGGGGGATTACAGGGGACAACAGAGAGTGATGGATTACAGGAGACTGCAGAGAGTGATGGATTACAGGAGGCTGCAGAGAGTGATGGATTACAGTAGGCTGCAGGTACTGATGGATTACAGGAGGATGCAGAGAGATATAGACTACAGGAGACTGCAGAGAGTGATGGATTACAGGAGATAGCAGAGAGTGATGGATTACAGGAGACTGCAGAGAGTGATGGATTACAGGAGGCTGCAGAGAGTGATGGATTACAGGAGGCTGCAGAGACTGATGGATTACAGGAGGCTACAGAGAGTGATGGATTACAGGAGGCTGCAGAGAGAGATAGACTACAGGGGACTGCAGAGAGTGATGGATTACAGGAGGCTGCAGAGTGAGATAGACTACAGGAGGCTGCAGAGAGTGATGGATTACAGGAGGCTGCAGAGACTGATGGATTACAGGAGGCTGCAGAGAGTGATAGATCACAGGAGAATACACAGAGTGATGGATAACAGAGGACTGCAGAGAGTGATGGATCAAAGGAGACTACAGAGAGTGAGCGATTACAGGGGACAACAGAGAGTGATGGATTACAGGAGGCTGCAGAGAGTGATGGATTACAGGAGGCTGCAGAGAGAGATAGACTACAGGAGACTGCAGAGAGTGATGGATTACAGGAGGCTGCAGAGATTGATGGATTACAGGAGACTGCAGAGAGAGATAGACTACAGGAGACTGCAGAGACTGATGGATTACAGGAGTCTGCAGAGAGTGATAGATCACAGCAGACTGCAGAGAGTGATGCATAACAGGGGACTGCAGAGAGTGATGGATCAAAGGAGACTACAGAGAGTGAGCGATTACAGGGGACAACAGAGAGTGATGGATTACAGGAGACAGCAGAGAGTGATGGATTACAGGAGACTGCAGAGAGTGATGGATTACAGGAGACTGCAGAGAGTGATGGATTACAGGAGGCTGCAGAGACTGATGGATTACAGGAGGCTGCAGAGAGTGATGGATTACAGGAGAGTGCAGAGAGTAATGGATTACAGGAGACAGCAGAGAGTGATGGATTACAGGAGACTGCAGAGAGTGATGGATTACAGGAGGCTGCAGAGAGTGATGGATTACAGGAGGCTGCAGAGACTGATGGATTACAGGAGACTGCAGAGACAGATGGATTTCAGGAGACTGCAGAGAGTGATAGATCACAGGAGAATACATAGAGTGATGGATAACAGGGGACTGCAGAGAGTGATGGATCAAAGGAGACTACAGAGAGTGATGGATTACAGGAGACTACAGAGAGTGATGGATTACAGGAGACAGCAGAGAGAGATAGACTACAGGAGACTGCAGAGAGTGATGGATTACAGGAGACTGCAGAGAGTGATGGATTACAGGAGGCTGCAGAGAGTGATGGATTACAGGAGACTGCAGAGAGTGATGGATTACAGGAGACTGCAGAGAGTGATGGATTACAGGAGGCTGCAGAGATTGCTGGATTACAGGAGGCTGCAGAGAGAGATAGACTACAGGAGACTGCAGAAACTGATGGATTACAGGAGGCTGCAGAGAGTGATAGATCTCAGGAGAATACAGAGAGTGATGGATAACAGGGGACTGCAGAGAGTGATGGATCAAAGGAGACTACAGAGAGTGAGCGATTACAGGGGACAACAGAGAGTGATGGATTACAGGAGACTGCAGAGAGTGATGGATTATAGGAGGCTGCAGAAAGAGGTACACTACAGGAGACTGCAGAGAGTGATGGATTACAGGAGACTGCAGAGAGTGATGGATTACAGGAGACTGCAGAGAGTGATGGATTACAAGAGACTGCAGAGAGTGACGGACTACAGGAGACTGCAGAGAGTGATAGATTACAAGAGCCTGCCGAGAGTGATGGATTACAGGAGACTGCAGAGAGTGATGGACTACAGGAGACTGCAGAGAGTGACGGTCTACAGGAGACTGCAGAGAGTGATGGATTACAGGAGGCTGCAGAGAGTGATGGATTACAGGAGGCTGCAGAGAGTGATGGATTACAGGAGACTGCAGAGAGTGATAGATCACAGGAGAATACATAGAGTGATGGATAACAGGGGAGTGCAGAGAGTGATGGATCACAGGAGACTGCAGAGAGTGAGGGATTACAGGGGACTACAGAGAGTCATGGATTACAGGAGACAGCGAGAGTGATGGATTACAGGAGGCTGCAGAGAGTGATGGATTACAGGAGGCTGCAGAGACTGATGGATTACAGGAGGCTGCAGAGAGAGATAGACTACAGGAGACTGCAGAGAGTGATGGATTACAGGAGACTGCAGAGAGTGATGGATTACAGGAGGCTACAGAGACTGATGGATTACAGGAGGCTGCAGAGAGAGATAGACTACAGGAGACTGCAGAAACTGATGGATTACAGGAGGCTGCAGAGAGTCATGGATTACAGGAGGCTGCAGAGAGAGATAGACTACAGGAGACTGCAGAGTGTGAAGGATTACAGGAGACTGCAGAGAGTGATGGATTACAGGAGGCTGCAGAGAGTGATAGATCACAGAAGAATACATAAAGTGATGGATAACAGGGGACTGCAGAGAGTGATGGATCAAAGGAGACCACAGAGAGTGGGGGATTACAGGGGACAACAGAGAGTGATGGATTACAGGAGACTGCAGAGAGTGATGGATTACAGGAGGCTGCAGAGAGTGATGGATTACAGTAGGCTGCAGGTACTTATGGATTACAGGAGGATGCAGAGAGATATAGACTACAGGAGACTGCAGAGAGTGATGGATTACAGGAGATAGCAGAGAGTGATGGATTACAGGAGACTGCAGCGAGTGATGGATTACAGGAGGCTGCAGAGAGTGATGGATTACAGGAGGCTGCAGAGACTGATGGATTACAGGAGGCTACAGAGAGTGATGGATTACAGGAGGCTGCAGAGAGAGATAGACTACAGGGGACTGCAGAGAGTGATGGATTACAGGAGGCTGCAGAGAGTGATGGATTACAGGAGGCTGCAGAGACTGATGGATTACAGGAGGCTGCAGAGAGTGATAGATCACAGGAGAATACACAGAGTGATGGATAACAGAGGACTACAGAGAGTGATGGATCAAAGGAGACTACAGAGAGTGAGCGATTACAGGGGACAACAGAGAGTGATGGATTACAGGAGACGGCAGAGAGTGATGGATTACAGGAGGCTGCAGAGAGTGATGGATTACAGGAGGCTGCAGAGAGAGATAGACTACAGGAGACTGCAGAGAGTGATGGATTACAGGAGACTGCAGAGAGTGATGGATTACAGGAGGCTGCAGAGATTGATGGATTACAGGAGACTGCAGAGAGAGATAGACTACAGGAGACTGCAGAGACTGATGGATTACAGGAGTCTGCAGAGAGTGATAGATCACAGGAGAATACAGAGAGTGATGCATAACAGGGGACTGCAGAGAGTGATGGATCAAAGGAGACTACAGAGAGTGAGCGATTACAGGGGACAACAGAGAGTGATGGATTACAGGAGACAGCAGAGAGTGATGGATTACAGGAGACTGCAGAGAGTGATGGATTACAGGAGGCTGCAGAGAGTGATGGATTACAGGAGAGTGCAGACAGTGATGGATTACAGGAGACAGCAGAGAGTGATGGATTACAGGAGACTGCAGAGAGTGATGGATTACAGGAGGCTGCAGAGAGTGATGGATTACAGGAGGCTGCAGAGACTGATGGATTACAGGAGACTGCAGAGACAGATAGACTACAGGAGACTGCAGAGACTGATGGATTACAGGAGACTGCAGAGAGTGATAGATCACAGGAGAATACATAGAGTGATGGATAACAGGGGACTGCAGAGAGTGATGGATCAAAGGAGACTACAGAGAGTGATGGATTACAGGAGACAACAGAGAGTGATGGATTACAGGAGACTGCAGAGAGTGACGGACTACAGGAGACTGCAGATTGTGATGGTTTACAGGAGACTGCAGAGAGTGATGGATTACAGAAGGCTGCAGAGAGTGATGGATTACAGGAGAATGCAGAGAGTGATGGATTACAGGAGACTGCAGAGTGTGACGGATTACAGGAGACTGCAGAGAGTGACGGACTACAGGAGACTGCAGAGAGTGATGGATTACAGGAGACTGCAGAGAGTGATGGATTACAGGAGGCTGCAGAGAGTGATGGATTACAGGGGAGTGCAGAGAGTGATGGACCACAGGAGACTACAGAGAGTGAGGGATTACAGGGGACTACAGAGAGTCATGGATTACAGGAGATAGCGAGAGTGATGGATTACAGAAGACTGCAGAGAGTGATGGATTACAGGAGACTGCAGAGAGTGATGGATTACAGGAGACTGCAGAGAGTGATGGATTACAGGAGGCTGCAGAGATTGCTGGATTACAGGAGGCTGCAGAGAGAGATAGACTACAGGAGACTGCAGAAACTGATGGATTACAGGAGGCTGCAGAGAGTGATAGATCACAGGAGAATACAGAGAGTGATGGATAACAGGGGACTGCAGAGAGTGATGGATCAAAGGAGACTACAGAGAGTGAGCGATTACAGGGGACAACAGAGAGTGATGGATTACAGGAGACTGCAGAGAGTGATGGATTATAGGAGGCTGCAGAAAGAGGTACACTACAGGAGACTGCAGAGAGTGATGGATTACAGGAGGCTGCAGAGAGTGATGGATTACAGGAGACTGCAGAGAGTGATGGATTACAAGAGACTGCAGAGAGTGACGGACTACAGGAGACTGCAGAGAGTGATAGATTACAAGAGCCTGCCGAGAGTGATGGATTACAGGAGAGTGCAGAGAGTGATGGACTACAGGAGACTGCAGAGAGTGACGGTCTACAGGAGACTGCAGACAGTGATGGATTACAGGAGGCTGCAGAGAGTGATGGATTACAGGAGGCTGCAGAGAGTGATGGATTACAGGAGACTGCAGAGAGTGATAGATCACAGGAGAATACATAGAGTGATGGATAACAGGGGAGTGCAGAGAGTGATGGATCACAGGAGACTGCAGAGAGTGAGGGATTACAGGGGACTACAGAGAGTCATGGATTACAGGAGACAGCGAGAGTGATGGATTACAGGAGGCTGCAGAGAGTGATGGATTACAGGAGGCTGCAGAGACTGATGGATTACAGGAGGCTGCAGAGAGAGATAGACTACAGGAGACTGCAGAGAGTGATGGATTACAGGAGACTGCAGAGAGTGATGGATTACAGGAGGCTACAGAGACTGATGGATTACAGGAGGCTGCAGAGAGAGATAGACTACAGGAGACTGCAGAAACTGATGGATTACAGGAGGCTGCAGAGAGTCATGGATTACAGGAGGCTGCAGAGAGAGATAGACTACAGGAGACTGCAGAGTGTGAAGGATTACAGGAGACTGCAGAGAGTGATGGATTACAGGAGGCTGCAGAGAGTGATAGATCACAGAAGAATACATAAAGTGATGGATAACAGGGGACTGCAGAGAGTGATGGATCAAAGGAGACTACAGAGAGTGGGGGATTACAGGGGACAACAGAGAGTGATGGATTACAGGAGACTGCAGAGAGTGATGGATTACAGGAGGCTGCAGAGAGTGATGGATTACAGTAGGCTGCAGGTACTGATGGATTACAGGAGGATGCAGAGAGATATAGACTACAGGAGACTGCAGAGAGTGATGGATTACAGGAGATAGCAGAGAGTGATGGATTACAGGAGACTGCAGAGAGTGATGGATTACAGGAGGCTGCAGAGAGTGATGGATTACAGGAGGCTGCAGAGACTGATGGATTACAGGAGGCTACAGAGAGTGATGGATTACAGGAGGCTGCAGAGAGAGATAGACTACAGGGGACTGCAGAGAGTGATGGATTACAGGAGGCTGCAGAGAGTGATGGATTACAGGAGGCTGCAGAGACTGATGGATTACAGGAGGCTGCAGAGAGTGATAGATCACAGGAGAAGACACAGAGTGATGGATAACAGGGGACTGTAGAGAGTGATGGATCAAAGGAGACTACAGAGAGTGAGCGATTACAGGGGACAACAGAGGGTGATGGATTACAGGAGACAGCAGAGAGTGATGGATTACAGGAGACTGCAGAGAGTGATGGATTACAGGAGGCTGCAGAGGGTGATGGATTACAGTAGGCTGCAGAGATTGATGGATTACAGGAGACTGCAGAGAGAGATAGACTACAGGAGACTGCAGAGACTGATGGATTACAGGAGTCTGCAGAGAGTGATAGATCACAGGAGAATACAGAGAGTGATGCATAACAGGGGACTGCAGAGAGTGATGGATCAAAGGAGACTACAGAGAGTGAGCGATTACAGGGAACAACAGAGAGTGATGGATTACAGGAGACAGCAGAGAGTGATGGATTACAGGAGACTGCAGAGAGTGATGGATTACAGGAGGCTGCAGAGAGTGATGGATTACAGGAGAGTGCAGAGAGTGATGGATTACAGGAGACAGCAGAGAGTGATGGATTACAGGAGACTGCAGAGAGTGATGGATTACAGGAGGCTGCAGAGAGTGATGGATTACAGGAAGCTGCAGAGACTGATGGATTACAGGAGACTGCAGAGACAGATAGACTACAGGAGACTGCAGAGACTGATGGATTACAGGAGACTGCAGAGAGTGATAGATCACAGGAGAATACATAGAGTGATGGATAACAGGGGACTGCAGAGAGTGATGGATCAAAGGAGACTACAGAGAGTGATGGATTACAGGAGACAACAGAGAGTGATGGATTACAGGAGACTGCAGAGAGTGACGGACTACAGGAGACTGCAGAGTGTGATGGTTTACAGGAGACTGCAGAGAGTGATGGATTACAGGAGGCTGCAGAGCGTGATGGATTACAGGAGAATGCAGAGAGTGATGGATTACAGGAGACTGCAGAGTGTGACGGATTACAGGAGACTGCAGAGACTGACGGACTACAGGAGACTGCAGAGAGTGATGGATTACAGGAGACTGCAGAGAGTGATGGATTACAGGAGGCTGCAGAGAGTGATGGATTACAGGGGAGTGCAGAGAGTGATGGATCACAGGAGACTACAGAGAGTGAGGGATTACAGGGGACTACAGAGAGTCATGGATTACAGGAGATAGCGAGAGTGATGGATTACAGAAGACTGCAGAGTGTGATGGATTACAGGAGACTGCAGAGTATGATGGATTACAGGAGACAGCAGGGAGTGATGGATTACAGGAGACTGCAGAGAGTAATAGATCACAGGAGACTGCAAAGAGTGACGGACTACAGGAGACTGCAGACAGTGATAGATTACAAGAGCCTGCCGAGAGTGATGGATTACAGTAGAGGGCAGAGAGTGCTGGATTACAGGAGACTGCAGAGAGTAATGGACTACAGGAGACTGCAGAGAGTGATGGATTACAGGAGGCTGCAGAAAGTGATGGATTACAGGAGGCTGCAGAGAGAGATAGACTACAGGAGACTGCAGAGAGTGATGGATTACAGGAGACTGCAGAGAGTGATGGATTACAGGAGACTGCAGAGAGTGATGGATTACAGGAGGCTGCAGAGACTGATGGATTACAGGAGACTGCAGAGAGTGATGGATTACAAGAGACTGCAGAGAGTAATAGATCACAGGAGAATACATAGAGTGATGGATAACAGGGGACTGCAGAGAGTGATGGATCAAAGGAGACTACAGAGAGTGAGGGATTACAGGGGACAACAGAGAGTGATGGATTACAGGAGACAGCAGAGAGTGATGGACTACAGGAGACTGCAGAGAGTGATTGATTACAGGAGACTGCAGAGAGTGATGGATTACAGGAGGCTGCAGAGAGTGATGGATTACAGGAGGCTGCACACACTGATGGATTACAGGAGGCTGCAGAGAATGATGGATTACAGGAGGCTGCAGAGAGAGATAGACTACAGGAGACTGCAGAGAGTGATGGATTACAGGAGGCTGCAGAGCGTGATGGATTACAGGAGACTGCAGAGAGTGATGGATTACAGGAGGCTGCAGAGATTGATGGATTACAGGAGGCTGCAGAGAGAGATAGACTACAGGAGACTGCAGAGTGTGATGGACTACAGGAGACTGCAGAGAGTGATGGATTACAGGAGGCTGCAGAGAGTGATAGATCACAGGAGACTGCAGAGAGTGATGGATTACAGGATATAGCAGAGAGTGATGGATTGCAGGAGACTGCAGAGAGTGACGGATTACAGGAGGCTGCAGAGAGTGATGGATTACAGGAGGCTGCAGAGAGTGATGGATTACAGGAGGCTACAGAGAGTGATGGATTACAGGAGGCTGCAGAGAGAGATAGACTACAGGGGACTGCAGAGAGTGATGGATTACAGGAGACTGCAGAGAGTGATGGATTACAGGAGGCTGCAGAGACTGATGGATTACAGGAGGCTGCAGAGACTGATGGATTACAAGAGACTGCAGAGAGTGATAGATCACAGGAGAATACATAGAGTGATGGATAACAGGGGACTGCAGAGAGTGATGTATCAAAGGAGACTACAGAGAGTGAGCGATTACAGGGGACAACAGAGAGTGATGGATTACAGGAGACAGCAGAGAGTGATGGATTACAGGAGACTGCAGAGAGTGATGGATTACAGGAGGCTGCAGAGAGTGATGGATTACAGGAGGCTGCAGAGACTGATGGATTACAGGAGACTGCAGAGAGAGATAGACTACAGGAGACTGCAGAGACTGATGGATTACAGGAGGCTGCAGAGACTGATAGATCACAGGAGAATACATAGAGTGATGGATAACACCGGACTGCAGAGAGTGATGGATCAAAGGAGACTACAGAGAGTGAGCTATTACAGGGGACTACAGAGAGTCATGGATTACAGGAGACAGCGAGAGTGATGGATTACAGAAGACTGCAGAGTGTGATGGATTACAGGAGACTGCAGAGTGTGATGGATTACAGGAGACAGCAGGGAGTGATGGATTACAGGAAACTGCAGAGAGTAATAGATCACAGGAGACTGCAAAGAGTGACGGACTACAGGAGACTGCAGACAGTGATAGATTACAAGAGCCTGCCGAGAGTGATGGATTACAGTAGAGGGCAGAGAGTGCTGGATTACAGGAGAGTGCAGAGAGTAATGGACTACAGGAGACTGCAGAGAGTGATGGATTACAGGAGGCTGCAGAGAGTGATGGATTACAGGAGGCTGCAGAGAGAGATAGACTACAGCAGACTGCAGAGAGTGATGGATTACAGGAGACTGCAGAGAGTGATGGATTACAAGAGCCTGCCGAGAGTGATGGATTACAGTAGAGGGCAGAGAGTGCTGGATTACAGGAGACTGCAGAGAGTAATGGACTACAGGAGACTGCAGAGAGTGATGGATTACAGGAGACAGCGAGAGTGATGGATTACAGGAGGCTGCAGAGAGTGATGGATTACAGGAGGCTGCAGAGACTGATGGATTACAGGAGGCTGCAGAGAGAGATAGACTACAGGAGACTGCAGAGAGTGATGGATTACAGGAGACTGCAGAGAGTGATGGATTACAGGAGGCTACAGAGACTGATGGATTACAGGAGGCTGCAGAGAGTCATGGATTACAGGAGGCTGCAGAGAGAGATAGACTACAGGAGACTGCAGAGTGTGAAGGATTACAGGAGACTGCAGAGAGTGATGGATTACAGGAGGCTGCAGAGAGTGTAGATCACAGAAGAATACATAAAGTGATGGATAACAGGGGACTGCAGAGAGTGATGGATCAAAGGAGACTACAGAGAGTGGGGGATTACAGGGGACAACAGGGAGTGATGGATTACAGGAGACTGCAGAGAGTGATGGATTACAGGAGGCTGCAGAGAGTGATGGATTACAGTAGGCTGCAGGTACTGATGGATTACAGGAGGATGCAGAGAGATATAGACTACAGGAGACTGCAGAGAGTGATGGATTACAGGAGATAGCAGAGAGTGATGGATTACAGGAGACTGCAGAGAGTGATGGATTACAGGAGGCTGCAGAGAGTGATGGATTACAGGAGGCTGCAGAGACTGATGGATTACAGGAGGCTACAGAGAGTGATGGATTACAGGAGGCTGCAGAGAGAGATAGACTACAGGGGACTGCAGAGAGTGATGGATTACAGGAGGCTGCAGAGTATGATGGATTACAGGAGGCTGCAGAGACTGATGGATTACAGGAGGCTGCAGAGAGTGATAGATCACAGGAGAATACACAGAGTGATGGATAACAGAGGACTGCAGAGAGTGATGGATCAAAGGAGACTACAGAGAGTGAGCGATTACAGGGGACAACAGAGAGTGATGGATTACAGGAGACGGCAGAGAGTGATGGATTACAGGAGGCTGCAGAGAGTGATGGATTACAGGAGGCTGCAGAGAGAGATAGACTACAGGAGACTGCAGAGAGTGATGGATTACAGGAGACTGCAGAGAGTGATGGATTACAGGAGGCTGCAGAGATTGATGGATTACAGGAGACTGCAGAGAGAGATAGACTACAGGAGACTGCAGAGACTGATGGATTACAGGAGTCTGCAGAGAGTGATAGATCACAGGAGAATACAGAGAGTGATGCATAACAGGGGACTGCAGAGAGTGATGGATTACAGGAGGCTGCAGAGCGTGATGGATTACAGGAGACTGCAGAGAGTGATGGATTACAGGAGGCTGCAGAGATTGATGGATTACAGGAGGCTGCAGAGAGAGATAGACTACAGGAGACTGCAGAGTGTGATGGACTACAGGAGACTGCAGAGAGTGATGGATTACAGGAGGCTGCAGAGAGTGATAGATCACAGGAGACTGCAGAGAGTGATGGATTACAGGATATAGCAGAGAGTGATGGATTGCAGGAGACTGCAGAGAGTGACGGATTACAGGAGGCTGCAGAGAGTGATGGATTACAGGAGGCTGCAGAGAGTGATGGATTACAGGAGGCTACAGAGAGTGATGGATTACAGGAGGCTGCAGAGAGAGATAGACTACAGGGGACTGCAGAGAGTGATGGATTACAGGAGACTGCAGAGAGTGATGGATTACAGGAGGCTGCAGAGACTGATGGATTACAGGAGGCTGCAGAGACTGATGGATTACAAGAGACTGCAGAGAGTGATAGATCACAGGAGAATACATAGAGTGATGGATAACAGGGGACTGCAGAGAGTGATGTATCAAAGGAGACTACAGAGAGTGAGCGATTACAGGGGACAACAGAGAGTGATGGATTACAGGAGACAGCAGAGAGTGATGGATTACAGGAGACTGCAGAGAGTGATGGATTACAGGAGGCTGCAGAGAGTGATGGATTACAGGAGGCTGCAGAGACTGATGGATTACAGGAGACTGCAGAGAGAGATAGACTACAGGAGACTGCAGAGACTGATGGATTACAGGAGGCTGCAGAGACTGATAGATCACAGGAGAATACATAGAGTGATGGATAACACCGGACTGCAGAGAGTGATGGATCAAAGGAGACTACAGAGAGTGAGCTATTACAGGGGACTACAGAGAGTCATGGATTACAGGAGACAGCGAGAGTGATGGATTACAGAAGACTGCAGAGTGTGATGGATTACAGGAGACTGCAGAGTGTGATGGATTACAGGAGACAGCAGGGAGTGATGGATTACAGGAAACTGCAGAGAGTAATAGATCACAGGAGACTGCAAAGAGTGACGGACTACAGGAGACTGCAGACAGTGATAGATTACAAGAGCCTGCCGAGAGTGATGGATTACAGTAGAGGGCAGAGAGTGCTGGATTACAGGAGAGTGCAGAGAGTAATGGACTACAGGAGACTGCAGAGAGTGATGGATTACAGGAGGCTGCAGAGAGTGATGGATTACAGGAGGCTGCAGAGAGAGATAGACTACAGCAGACTGCAGAGAGTGATGGATTACAGGAGACTGCAGAGAGTGATGGATTACAAGAGCCTGCCGAGAGTGATGGATTACAGTAGAGGGCAGAGAGTGCTGGATTACAGGAGACTGCAGAGAGTAATGGACTACAGGAGACTGCAGAGAGTGATGGATTACAGGAGACAGCGAGAGTGATGGATTACAGGAGGCTGCAGAGAGTGATGGATTACAGGAGGCTGCAGAGACTGATGGATTACAGGAGGCTGCAGAGAGAGATAGACTACAGGAGACTGCAGAGAGTGATGGATTACAGGAGACTGCAGAGAGTGATGGATTACAGGAGGCTACAGAGACTGATGGATTACAGGAGGCTGCAGAGAGTCATGGATTACAGGAGGCTGCAGAGAGAGATAGACTACAGGAGACTGCAGAGTGTGAAGGATTACAGGAGACTGCAGAGAGTGATGGATTACAGGAGGCTGCAGAGAGTGATAGATCACAGAAGAATACATAAAGTGATGGATAACAGGGGACTGCAGAGAGTGATGGATCAAAGGAGACTACAGAGAGTGGGGGATTACAGGGGACAACAGGGAGTGATGGATTACAGGAGACTGCAGAGAGTGATGGATTACAGGAGGCTGCAGAGAGTGATGGATTACAGTAGGCTGCAGGTACTGATGGATTACAGGAGGATGCAGAGAGATATAGACTACAGGAGACTGCAGAGAGTGATGGATTACAGGAGATAGCAGAGAGTGATGGATTACAGGAGACTGCAGAGAGTGATGGATTACAGGAGGCTGCAGAGAGTGATGGATTACAGGAGGCTGCAGAGACTGATGGATTACAGGAGGCTACAGAGAGTGATGGATTACAGGAGGCTGCAGAGAGAGATAGACTACAGGGGACTGCAGAGAGTGATGGATTACAGGAGGCTGCAGAGTATGATGGATTACAGGAGGCTGCAGAGACTGATGGATTACAGGAGGCTGCAGAGAGTGATAGATCACAGGAGAATACACAGAGTGATGGATAACAGAGGACTGCAGAGAGTGATGGATCAAAGGAGACTACAGAGAGTGAGCGATTACAGGGGACAACAGAGAGTGATGGATTACAGGAGACGGCAGAGAGTGATGGATTACAGGAGGCTGCAGAGAGTGATGGATTACAGGAGGCTGCAGAGAGAGATAGACTACAGGAGACTGCAGAGAGTGATGGATTACAGGAGACTGCAGAGAGTGATGGATTACAGGAGGCTGCAGAGATTGATGGATTACAGGAGACTGCAGAGAGAGATAGACTACAGGAGACTGCAGAGACTGATGGATTACAGGAGTCTGCAGAGAGTGATAGATCACAGGAGAATACAGAGAGTGATGCATAACAGGGGACTGCAGAGAGTGATGGATCAAAGGAGACTACAGAGAGTGAGCGATTACAGGGGACAACAGAGAGTGATGGATTACAGGAGACAGCAGAGAGTGATGGATTACAGGAGACTGCAGAGAGTGATGGATTACAGGAGACTGCAGAGAGTGATGGATTACAGGAGGCTGCAGAGACTGATGGATTACAGGAGGCTGCAGAGAGTGATGGATTACAGGAGAGTGCAGAGAGTGATGGATTACAGGAGACAGCAGAGAGTGATGGATTACAGGAGACTGCAGAGAGTGATGGATTACAGGAGGCTGCAGAGAGTGATGGATTACAGGAGGCTGCAGAGACTGATGGATTACAGGAGACTGCAGAGACAGATAGACTACAGGAGACTGCAGAGACTGATGGATTACAGGAGACTGCAGAGAGTGATGGATTACAGGAGAATGCAGAGAGTGATGGATTACAGGAGACTGCAGAGTGTGACGGATTACAGGAGACTGCAGAGAGTGACGGACTACAGGAGACTGCAGAGAGTGATGGATTACAGGAGACTGCAGAGAGTGATGGATTACAGGAGGCTGCTGAGAGTGATGGATTACAGGGGAGTGCAGAGAGTGATGGATCACAGGAGACTACAGAGAGTGAGGGATTACAGGGGACTACAGAGAGTCATGGATTACAGGAGGTAGCGAGAGTAATGGATTACAGAAGACTGCAGAGTGTGATGGATTACAGGAGACTGCAGAGTGTGATGGATTACAGGAGACAGCAGGGAGTGATGGATTACAGGAGACTGCAGAGAGTAATAGATCACAGGAGACTGCAAAGAGTGACGGACTACAGGAGACTGCAGACAGTAATAGATTACAAGAGCCTGCCGAGAGTGATGGATTACAGTAGAGGGCAGAGAGTGCTGGATTACAGGAGACTGCAGAGAGTAATGGACTACAGGAGACTGCAGAGAGTGATGGATTACAGGAGGCTGCAGAAAGTGATGGATTACAGGAGGCTGCAGAGAGAGATAGACTACAGGAGACTGCAGAGAGTGATGGATTACAGGAGACTGCAGAGAGTGATGGATTACAGGAGACTGCAGAGAGTGATGGATTACAGGAGGCTGCAGAGACTGATGGATTACAGGAGACTGCAGAGAGTGATGGATTACAAGAGACTGCAGAGAGTGATAGATCACAGGAGAATACATAGAGTGATGGATAACAGGGGACTGCAGAGAGTGATGGATCAAAGGAGACTACAGAGAGTGAGGGATTACAGGGGACAACAGAGAGTGATGGATTACAGGAGACAGCAGAGAGTGATGGACTACAGGAGACTGCAGAGAGTGATTGATTACAGGAGACTGCAGAGAGTGATGGATTACAGGAGGCTGCAGAGAGTGATGGATTACAGGAGGCTGCACACACTGATGGATTACAGGAGGCTGCAGAGAATGATGGATTACAGGAGGCTGCAGACACTGATGGATTACAGGAGGCTGCTGAGAGAGATAGACTACAGGAGACTGCAGAGAGTGATGGATTACAGGAGGCTGCCGAGAGTGATGGATTACAGGAGACAGCGAGAGTGATGGATTACAGGAGGCTGCAGAGATTGATGGATTACAGGAGGCTGCAGAGAGAGATAGACTATAGGAGACTGCAGAAACTGATGGATTACAGGAGGCTGCAGAGAGTGATAGATCACAGGAGAATACATAGAGTGATGGATAACAGAGGACTGCAGAGAGTGATGGATAACAGAGGACTGCAGAGCGCGATGGATTACAGGAGGCTGCAGAGAGAGATAGACTACAGGACACTGCAGAGTGTGATGGACTACAGGAGACTGCAGAGAGTGATGGATTACAGGAGGCTGCAGAGAGTGATAGATCACAGGAGAATGCAGAGAGTGATGGATTACAGGAGGATGCAGAGAGATATAGACTACAGGAGACTGCAGAGAGTGATGGATTACAGGAGATAGCAGAGAGTGATGGATTACAGGAGGCTGCAGAGAGAGATAGACTACAGGAGACTGCAGAGTGTGATGGACTACAGGAGAATGCAGAGAGTGATGGATTACAGGAGGCTGCAGAGAGTGATAGATTACAGGAGGCTGCAGAGAGTGATGGATTACAGGAGGCTACAGAGAGTGATGGATTACAGGAGGCTGCAGAGAGAGATAGACTACAGGGGACTGCAGAGAGTGATGGATTACAGGAGACTGCAGAGAGTGATGGATTACAGGAGGCTGCAGAGACTGATGGATTACAGGAGGCTGCAGAGACTGATGGATTACAAGAGACTGCAGAGAGTGATAGATCACAGGAGAATACATAGAGTGATGGATAACAGGGGACTGCAGAGAGTGATGGATCAAAGGAGACTACAGAGAGTGAGCGATTACAGGGGACAACAGAGAGTGATGGATTACAGGAGACAGCAGAGAGTGATGGATTACAGGAGACTGCAGAGAGTGATGGATTACAGGAGGCTGCAGAGAGTGATGGATTACAGGAGGCTGGAGAGACTGATGGATTACAGGAGACTGCAGAGAGAGATAGACTACAGGAGACTGCAGAGACTGATGGATTACAGGAGGCTGCAGAGACTGATAGATCACAGGAGAATACATAGAGTGATGGATAACAGGGGACTGCAGAGAGTGATGGATCAAAGGAGACTACAGAGAGTGAGCGATTACAGGGGACTACAGAGAGTCATGGATTACAGGAGACAGCGAGAGTGATGGATTACAGAAGACTGCAGAGTGTGATGGATTACAGGAGACTGCAGAGTGTGATGGATTACAGGAGACAGCAGGGAGTGATGGATTACAGGAGACTGCAGAGAGTAATAGATCACAGGAGACTGCAAAGAGTGACGGACTACAGGAGACTGCAGACAGTGATAGATTACAAGAGCCTGCCGAGAGTGATGGATTACAGTAGAGGGCAGAGAGTGCTGGATTACAGGAGACTGCAGAGAGTAATGGACTACAGGAGACTGCAGAGAGTGATGGATTACAGGAGGCTGCAGAGAGTGATGGATTACAGGAGGCTGCAGAGAGAGATAGAAAACAGGAGACTGCAGAGAGTGATGGATTACAGGCGACTGCAGAGAGTGATGGATTACAAGAGCCTGCCGAGAGTGATGGATTACAGTACAGGGCAGAGAGTGCTGGATTACAGGAGACTGCAGAGAGTAATGGACTACAGGAGACTGCAGAGAGTGATGGATTACAGGAGGCTGCAGAGAGTGATGGATTACAGGAGGCTGCAGAGAGTGATGGATTACAGGAGGCTGCAGAGAGTGATGGATTACAAGAGGCTGCAGAGACTGATGGATTACAAGAGACTGCAGAGAGTGATAGATCACAGGAGAATACATAGAGTGATGGATAACAGGGGACTGCAGAGAGTGATGGATCAAAGGAGACTACAGAGAGTGAGAGATTACAGGGGACAACAGAGAGTGATGGATTACAGGAGACAGCAGAGAGTGATGGACTACAGGAGACTGCAGAGAGTGATGGATAACAGGAGGCTGCAGAGAGTGATGGATTACAGGAGGCTGCAGGGACTGATAGATTACAGGAGGCTGCAGAGAGTGCTGGATTACAGGAGGCTGCAGAGATTGATGGATTACAGGAGGCTGCAGAGAGTAATGGATTACAGGAGGCTGCAGACACTGATGGATTACAGGAGGCTGCAGAGAGAGATAGACTACAGGAGACTGCAGAGAGTGATGGATTACAGGAGGCTGCAGAGAGTGATGGATTACAGGAGACTGCAGAGAGTGATGGATTACAGGAGGCTGCAGAGATTGATGGATTACAGGAGGCTGCAGAGAGAGATAGACTATAGGAGACTGCAGAAACTGATGGATTGCAGGAGGCTGCAGAGAGTGATAGATCACAGGAGAATACATAGAGTGATGGATAACAGAGGACTGCAGAGAGTGATGGATTACAGGAGGCTGCAGAGATAGATAGACTACAGGAGACTGCAGAGTGTGATGGATTACAGGAGACTGCAGAGAGTGATGGATTACAGGAGGCTGCAGAGAGTGACAGATCACAGGAGACTGCAGAGAGTGATGGATTACAGTAGGCTGCAGAGACTGATGGATTACAGGAGGATGCAGAGAGATATAGACTACAGGAGACTGCAGAGAGTGATGGATTACAGCAGATAGCAGAGAGTGACGGATTACAGGAGACTGCAGAGAGTGACGGATTACAGGAGGCTGCAGAGAGTGATGGATTACAGGAGGCTGCAGAGAGTGATGGATTACAGGAGGCTACAGAGAGTGATGGATTACAGGAGGCTGCAGAGAGTGATGGATTACAGGAGGCTGCAGAGACTGATGGATTACAGGAGGCTGCAGAGAGTGATGGATTACAAGAGACTGCAGAGAGTGATAGATCACAGGAGACTGCAGAGAGTGATGGATTACAGGAGGCTGCAGAGTGTGACGGATTACAGGAGACGGCAAAGAGTGACGGACTACAGGAGACTGCAGAGAGTGATGGATTACAGGAGACAGCAGGGAGTGCTGGATCACAGGAGACTGCAGAGAGTGATGGATTACAGGAGCCTGCAAAGATTGACCGACTACAGGAGACTGCAGAGAGTGATAGATTACAAGAGCCTGCCGAGAGTGATGGATTACAGTAGAGGGCAGAGAGTGCTGGATTACAGGAGACTGCAGAGAGTGATGGACTACAGGAGACAGCAGAGAGTGATGGATTACAGGAGGCTGCAGAGAGTGATGGATTACAGGAGACTGCAGACAGTGATGGATTACAGGAGACTGCAGAGAGTGATGGATTACAGGACGCTGCAGAGTGTGATGGATTACAGGAGACTGCAGAGAGTGACGGATTACAGGAGGCTGCAGAGAGAGATAGACTACAGGAGACTGCAGAGACTGATGGATTACAGGAGGCTGCAGAGAGTGATGGATTACAGGAGACTGCAGAGAGTGATGGATTACAGGAGGCTACAGAGAGTGATGGATTACAGGAGGCTGCAGAGAGAGATAGACTACAGGGGACTGCAGAGAGTGATGGATTACAGGAGACTGCAGAGAGAGATAGACTACAGGGGACTGCAGAGAGTGATGGATTACAGGAGACTGCAGAGAGTGATGGATTACAGGAGGCTGCAGAGACTGATGGATTACAGGAGGCTGCAGAGAGAGATAGACTACAGGAGACTGCAGAGAGTGATGGATTACAGGAGGCTGCAGAGAGTGATGGATTACAGGAGACTGCAGAGAGTGATGGATTACAGGAGGCTGCAGAGAGAGGTAGACTACAGGAGACTGCAGAGAGTGACAGATCACAGGAGACTGCAGAGAGTGATGGATTACAGTAGGCTGCAGAGACTGATGGATTACAGGAGGATGCAGAGAGATATAGACTACAGGAGACTGCAGAGAGTGATGGATTACAGGAGATAGCAGAGAGTGATGGATTACAGGAGACTGCAGAGAGTGACGGATTACAGGAGGCTGCAGAGAGAGATGGATTACAGGAGGCTGCAGAGAGTGATGGATTACAGGAGGCTACAGAGAGTGATGGATTACAGGAGGCTGCAGAGAGAGATAGACTACAGGGGACTGCAGAGAGTGATGGATTACAGGAGACTGCAGAGAGTGATGGATTACAGGAGGCTGCAGAGACTGATGGATTACAGGAGGCTGCAGAGACTGATGGATTACAAGAGACTGCAGAGAGTGATAGATCACAGGAGAATACATAGAGTGATGGATAACGGGGGACTGCAGAGAGTGATGGATCAAAGGAGACTACAGAGAGTGAGCGATTACAGGGGACAACAGAGAGTGATGGATTACAGGAGACAGCAGAGAGTGATGGATTACAGGAGACTGCAGAGAGTGATGGATTACAGGAGGCTGCAGAGTGTGACGGATTACAGGAGACGGCAAAGAGTGACGGACTACAGGAGACTGCAGAGAGTGATGGATTACAGGAGACAGCAGGGAGTGCTGGATCACAGGAGACTGCAGAGAGTGATGGATTACAGGAGACTACAAAGAGTGACCGACTACAGGAGACTGCAGAGAGTGATAGATTACAAGAGCCTGCCGAGAGTGATGGATTACAGTAGAGGGCAGAGAGTGCTGGATTACAGGAGACTGCAGAGACTGATGGACTACAGGAGACAGCAGAGAGTGATGGATTACAGGAGGCTGCAGAGAGTGATGGATTACAGGAGACTGCAGACAGTGATGGATTACAGGAGACTGCAGAGAGTGATGGATTACAGGACGCTGCAGAGTGTGATGGATTACAGGAGACTGCAGAGAGTGACGGATTACAGGAGGCTGCAGAGAGAGATAGACTACAGGAGACTGCAGAGACTGATGGATTACAGGAGGCTGCAGAGAGTGATGGATTACAGGAGACAGCAGAGAGTGATGGATTACAGGAGGCTACAGAGAGTGATGGATTACAGGAGGCTGCAGAGAGAGATAGACTACAGGGGACTGCAGAGAGTGATGGATTACAGGAGACTGCAGAGAGAGATAGACTACAGGGGACTGCAGAGAGTGATGGATTACAGGAGACTGCAGAGAGTGATGGATTACAGGAGGCTGCAGAGACTGATGGATTACAGGAGGCTGCAGAGAGAGATAGACTACAGGAGACTGCAGAGACTGATGGATTACAGGAGGCTGCAGAGAGTGATAGATCACAGGAGAATACATAGAGTGATGGATAACAGGGGACTGCAGAGAGTGATGGATCAAAGGACACTACAGAGAGTGAGGGATTACAGGGGACAACAGAGAGTGATGGATTACAGGAGACAGCCTAGGGTGATGGATTACAGGAGGCTGCAGAGAGTGATGGATTACAGGAGGTTGCAGAGAGTGATGGATAACAGGGGAGTGCAGAGAGTGATGGATCACAGGAGACTACAGAGAGTGAGGGATTACAGGGGACTACAGAGAGTGATGGATTACAGGAGACAGCGAGAGTGATGGATTACAGCAGACTGCAGAGACCGATGGATTACAGGAGAATGCAGAGAGTGATGGATTACAGGAGACTGCAGACTGTGACGGATTACAGGAGACTGCAAACAGTGACGGACTACAGGAGACTGCAGAGAGTGATGGATTACAGGAGACAGCAGGGAGTGATGGATTACAGGAGGGTGCAGAGAGTGAAGGATGACAGGAGACTGCAGAGAGTGATGGATTACAGGAGACTGCAGAGAGTGCTGGATTACAGGAGACTGCAGAGAGTGATGGATTATAGGAGGCTGCAGAGAGTGATGGATTACAAGAGACTGCAGAGAGTGACGGACTACAGGAGAATGCAGAGAGTGATAGATTACAAGAGCCTGCCGAGAGTGATGGATTACAGGAGACTGCAGAGAGTGATGGACTACAGGAGACAGCAGAGAGTGATGGACTACAGGAGACTGCAGAGAGTGACGGTCTGCAGGAGACTGCAGAGAGTGATGGATCACAGGAGACTACAGAGAGTGAGGGATTACAGGGGACTACAGAGAGTCATGGATTACAGGAGACAGCGAGAGTGATAGACTACAGGAGACTGCAGAGAGTGATGGATTACAGGAGGCTGCAGAGAGTGATGGATTACAGGAGGCCGCAGAGAGAGATAGACTACAGGAGACTGCAGAGAGTGATGGAATACAGGAGACTGCAGAGAGTGATGGATTACAGGAGACTGCAGAGAGTGATGGATTACAGGAGGCTGCAGAGACTGATGGATTACAAGAGACTGCAGAGAGTGATAGATCACAGGAGAATACATAGAGTGATGGATAACAGGGGACTGCAGAGAGTGATGGATCAAAGGACACTACAGAGAGTGAGGGATTACAGGGGACAACAGAGAGTGATGGATTACAGGAGACAGCAGAGAGTGATGGACTACAGGAGACTGCAGAGAGTGATGGATTATAGGAGGCTGCAGAGAGTGATGGATTACAGGAGGCTGCAGAGAGAGATAGACTACAGGGGACTGCAGAGAGTGATGGATTACAGGAGACTGCAGAGAGTGATGGATTACAGGAGGCTGCAGAGATTGATGGATTACAGGAGGCTGCAGAGAGTGATGGATTACAAGAGACTGCAGAGAGTGATAGATCACAGGAGAATACATAGAGTGATGGATAACAGGGGACTGCAGAGAGTGATGGATCAAAGGAGACTACAGAGAGTGAGCGATTACAGGGGACAACAAAGAGTGATGGATTACAGGAGACAGCAGAGAGTGATGGATTACAGGAGACTGCAGAGAGTGATGGATTACAGGAGGCTGCAGAGTGTGACGGATTACAGGAGACGGCAAAGAGTGACGGACTACAGGAGACTGCAGAGAGTGATGGATTACAGGAGACAGCAGGGAGTGCTGGATAACAGGGGAGTGCAGAGAGTGATGGATCACAGGAGACTACAGAGAGTGAGGGATTACAGGGGACTACAGAGAGTGATAGATTACAGGAGACAGCGAGAGTGATGGATTACAGCAGACTGCAGAGACCGATGGATTACAGGAGAATGCAGAGAGTGATGGATTACAGGAGACTGCAGACTGTGACGGATTACAGGAGACTGCAAACAGTGACGGACTACAGGAGACTGCAGAGAGTGATGGATTACAGGAGACAGCAGGGAGTGATGGATTACAGGAGGGTGCAGAGAGTGAAGGATGACAGGAGACTGCAGAGAGTGCTGGATTACAGGAGACTGCAGAGAGTGATGGATTATAGGAGGCTGCAGAGAGTGATGGATTACAAGAGACTGCAGAGAGTAACGGACTACAGGAGAATGCAGAGAGTGATAGATTACAAGAGCCTGCCGAGAGTGATGGATTACAGGAGACTGCAGAGAGTAATGGACTACAGGAGACAGCAGAGAGTGATGGACTACAGGAGACTGCAGAGAGTGACGGTCTACAGGAGACTGCAGAGAGTGATGGATCACAGGAGACTACAGAGAGTGAGGGATTACAGGGGACTACAGAGAGTCATCGATTACAGGAGACAGCGAGAGTGATAGACTACAGGAGACTGCAGAGAGTGATGGATTACAGGAGGCTGCAGAGAGTGATGGATTACAGGAGGCCGCAGAGAGAGATAGACTACAGGAGACTGCAGAGAGTGATGGAATACAGGAGACTGCAGAGAGTGATGGATTACAGGAGACTGCAGAGAGTGATGGATTACAGGAGGCTGCAGAGACTGATGGATTACAAGAGACTGCAGAGAGTGATAGATCACAGGAGAATACATAGAGTGATGGATAACAGGGGACTGCAGAGAGTGATGGATCAAAGGAGACTACAGAGAGTGAGGGATTACAGGGGACAACAGAGAGTGATGGATTACAGGAGACAGCAGAGAGTGATGGACTACAGGAGACTGCAGAGAGTGATGGATTATAGGAGGCTGCAGAGAGTGATGGATTACAGGAGGCTGCAGAGAGAGATAGACTACAGGGGACTGCAGAGAGTGATGGATTACAGGAGACTGCAGAGAGTGATGGCTTACAGGAGGCTGCAGAGACTGATGGATTACAGGAGGCTGCAGAGAGTGATGGATTACAAGAGACTGCAGAGAGTGATAGATCACAGGAGAATACATAGAGTGATGGATAACAGGGGACTGCAGAGAGTGATGGATCAAAGGAGACTACAGAGAGTGAGCGATTACAGGGGACAACAGAGAGTGATGGATTACAGGAGACAGCAGAGAGTGATGGATTACAGGAGACTGCAGAGAGTGATGGATTACAGGAGGCTGCAGAGTGTGACGGATTACAGGAGACGGCAAAGAGTGACGGACTACAGGAGACTGCAGAGAGTGATGGATTACAGGAGACAGCAGGGAGTGCTGGATCACAGGAGACTGCAGAGAGTGATGGATTACAGGAGCCTGCAAAGATTGACCGACTACAGGAGACTGCAGAGAGTGATAGATTACAAGAGCCTGCCGAGAGTGATGGATTACAGTAGAGGGCAGAGAGTGCTGGATTACAGGAGACTGCAGAGAGTGATGGACTACAGGAGACAGCAGAGAGTGATGGATTACAGGAGGCTGCAGAGAGTGATGGATTACAGGAGACTGCAGACAGTGATGGATTACAGGAGACTGCAGAGAGTGATGGATTACAGGACGCTGCAGAGTGTGATGGATTACAGGAGACTGCAGAGAGTGACGGATTACAGGAGGCTGCAGAGAGAGATAGACTACAGGAGACTGCAGAGACTGATGGATTACAGGAGGCTGCAGAGAGTGATGGATTACTGGAGACTGCAGAGAGTGATGGATTACAGGAGGCTACAGAGAGTGATGGATTACAGGAGGCTGCAGAGAGAGATAGACTACAGGGGACTGCAGAGAGTGATGGATTACAGGAGACTGCAGAGAGAGATAGACTACAGGGGACTGCAGAGAGTGATGGATTACAGGAGACTGCAGAGAGTGATGGATTACAGGAGGCTGCAGAGACTGATGGATTACAGGAGGCTGCAGAGAGAGATAGACTACAGGAGACTGCAGAGAGTGATGGATTACAGGAGGCTGCAGAGAGTGATGGATTACAGGAGACTGCAGAGAGTGATGGATTACAGGAGGCTGCAGAGAGAGATAGACTACAGGAGACTGCAGAGTGTGATGGATTACAGGAGACTGCAGAGAGTGATGGATTACAGGAGGCTGCAGAGAGTGACAGATCACAGGAGACTGCAGAGAGTGATGGATTACAGTAGGCTGCAGAGACTGATGGATTACAGGAGGATGCAGAGAGATATAGACTACAGGAGACTGCAGAGAGTGATGGATTACAGGAGATAGCAGAGAGTGGTGGATTACAGGAGACTGCAGAGACTGATGGATTACAGGAGTCTGCAGAGAGTGATAGATCACAGGAGAATACAGAGAGTGATGCATAACAGGGGACTGCAGAGAGTGATGGATCAAAGGAGACTACAGAGAGTGAGCGATTACAGGGGACAACAGAGAGTGATGGATTACAGGAGACAGCAGAGAGTGATGGATTACAGGAGACTGCAGAGAGTGATGGATTACAGGAGGCTGCAGAGAGTGATGGATTACAGGAGAGTGCAGACAGTGATGGATTACAGGAGACAGCAGAGAGTGATGGATTACAGGAGACTGCAGAGAGTGATGGATTACAGGAGGCTGCAGAGAGTGATGGATTACAGGAGGCTGCAGAGACTGATGGATTACAGGAGACTGCAGAGACAGATAGACTACAGGAGACTGCAGAGACTGATGGATTACAGGAGACTGCAGAGAGTGATAGATCACAGGAGAATACATAGAGTGATGGATAACAGGGGACTGCAGAGAGTGATGGATCAAAGGAGACTACAGAGAGTGATGGATTACAGGAGACAACAGAGAGTGATGGATTACAGGAGACTGCAGAGAGTGACGGACTACAGGAGACTGCAGAGTGTGATGGTTTACAGGAGACTGCAGAGAGTGATGGATTACAGGAGGCTGCAGAGAGTGATGGATTACAGGAGAATGCAGAGAGTGATGGATTACAGGAGACTGCAGAGTGTGACGGATTACAGGAGACTGCAGAGAGTGACGGACTACAGGAGACTGCAGAGAGTGATGGATTACAGGAGACTGCAGAGAGTGATGGATTACAGGAGGCTGCAGAGAGTGATGGATTACAGGGGAGTGCAGAGAGTGATGGACCACAGGAGACTACAGAGAGTGAGGGATTACAGGGGACTACAGAGAGTCATGGATTACAGGAGATAGCGAGAGTGATGGATTACAGAAGACTGCAGAGAGTGATGGATTACAGGAGACTGCAGAGAGTGATGGATTACAGGAGACTGCAGAGAGTGATGGATTACAGGAGGCTGCAGAGATTGCTGGATTACAGGAGGCTGCAGAGAGAGATAGACTACAGGAGACTGCAGAAACTGATGGATTACAGGAGGCTGCAGAGAGTGATAGATCACAGGAGAATACAGAGAGTGATGGATAACAGGGGACTGCAGAGAGTGATGGATCAAAGGAGACTACAGAGAGTGAGCGATTACAGGGGACAACAGAGAGTGATGGATTACAGGAGACTGCAGAGAGTGATGGATTATAGGAGGCTGCAGAAAGAGGTACACTACAGGAGACTGCAGAGAGTGATGGATTACAGGAGGCTGCAGAGAGTGATGGATTACAGGAGACTGCAGAGAGTGATGGATTACAAGAGACTGCAGAGAGTGACGGACTACAGGAGACTGCAGAGAGTGATAGATTACAAGAGCCTGCCGAGAGTGATGGATTACAGGAGACTGCAGAGAGTGATGGACTACAGGAGACTGCAGAGAGTGACGGTCTACAGGAGACTGCAGACAGTGATGGATTACAGGAGGCTGCAGAGAGTGATGGATTACAGGAGGCTGCAGAGAGTGATGGATTACAGGAGACTGCAGAGAGTGATAGATCACAGGAGAATACATAGAGTGATGGATAACAGGGGAGTGCAGAGAGTGATGGATCAAAGGAGACTACAGAGAGTGAGGGATTACAGGGGACAACAGAGAGTGATGGATTACAGGAGACAGCAGAGAGTGATGGACTACAGGAGACTGCAGAGAGTGATGGATTATAGGAGGCTGCAGAGAGTGATGGATTACAGGAGGCTGCAGAGAGAGATAGACTACAGGGGACTGCAGAGAGTGATGGATTACAGGAGACTGCAGAGAGTGATGGCTTACAGGAGGCTGCAGAGACTGATGGATTACAGGAGGCTGCAGAGAGTGATGGATTACAAGAGACTGCAGAGAGTGATAGATCACAGGAGAATACATAGAGTGATGGATAACAGGGGACTGCAGAGAGTGATGGATCAAAGGAGACTACAGAGAGTGAGCGATTACAGGGGACAACAGAGAGTGATGGATTACAGGAGACAGCAGAGAGTGATGGATTACAGGAGACTGCAGAGAGTGATGGATTACAGGAGGCTGCAGAGTGTGACGGATTACAGGAGACGGCAAAGAGTGACGGACTACAGGAGACTGCAGAGAGTGATGGATTACAGGAGACAGCAGGGAGTGCTGGATCACAGGAGACTGCAGAGAGTGATGGATTACAGGAGCCTGCAAAGATTGACCGACTACAGGAGACTGCAGAGAGTGATAGATTACAAGAGCCTGCCGAGAGTGATGGATTACAGTAGAGGGCAGAGAGTGCTGGATTACAGGAGACTGCAGAGAGTGATGGACTACAGGAGACAGCAGAGAGTGATGGATTACAGGAGGCTGCAGAGAGTGATGGATTACAGGAGACTGCAGACAGTGATGGATTACAGGAGACTGCAGAGAGTGATGGATTACAGGACGCTGCAGAGTGTGATGGATTACAGGAGACTGCAGAGAGTGACGGATTACAGGAGGCTGCAGAGAGAGATAGACTACAGGAGACTGCAGAGACTGATGGATTACAGGAGGCTGCAGAGAGTGATGGATTACTGGAGACTGCAGAGAGTGATGGATTACAGGAGGCTACAGAGAGTGATGGATTACAGGAGGCTGCAGAGAGAGATAGACTACAGGGGACTGCAGAGAGTGATGGATTACAGGAGACTGCAGAGAGAGATAGACTACAGGGGACTGCAGAGAGTGATGGATTACAGGAGACTGCAGAGAGTGATGGATTACAGGAGGCTGCAGAGACTGATGGATTACAGGAGGCTGCAGAGAGAGATAGACTACAGGAGACTGCAGAGAGTGATGGATTACAGGAGGCTGCAGAGAGTGATGGATTACAGGAGACTGCAGAGAGTGATGGATTACAGGAGGCTGCAGAGAGAGATAGACTACAGGAGACTGCAGAGTGTGATGGATTACAGGAGACTGCAGAGAGTGATGGATTACAGGAGGCTGCAGAGAGTGACAGATCACAGGAGACTGCAGAGAGTGATGGATTACAGTAGGCTGCAGAGACTGATGGATTACAGGAGGATGCAGAGAGATATAGACTACAGGAGACTGCAGAGAGTGATGGATTACAGGAGATAGCAGAGAGTGGTGGATTACAGGAGACTGCAGAGACTGATGGATTACAGGAGTCTGCAGAGAGTGATAGATCACAGGAGAATACAGAGAGTGATGCATAACAGGGGACTGCAGAGAGTGATGGATCAAAGGAGACTACAGAGAGTGAGCGATTACAGGGGACAACAGAGAGTGATGGATTACAGGAGACAGCAGAGAGTGATGGATTACAGGAGACTGCAGAGAGTGATGGATTACAGGAGGCTGCAGAGAGTGATGGATTACAGGAGAGTGCAGACAGTGATGGATTACAGGAGACAGCAGAGAGTGATGGATTACAGGAGACTGCAGAGAGTGATGGATTACAGGAGGCTGCAGAGAGTGATGGATTACAGGAGGCTGCAGAGACTGATGGATTACAGGAGACTGCAGAGACAGATAGACTACAGGAGACTGCAGAGACTGATGGATTACAGGAGACTGCAGAGAGTGATAGATCACAGGAGAATACATAGAGTGATGGATAACAGGGGACTGCAGAGAGTGATGGATCAAAGGAGACTACAGAGAGTGATGGATTACAGGAGACAACAGAGAGTGATGGATTACAGGAGACTGCAGAGAGTGACGGACTACAGGAGACTGCAGAGTGTGATGGTTTACAGGAGACTGCAGAGAGTGATGGATTACAGGAGGCTGCAGAGAGTGATGGATTACAGGAGAATGCAGAGAGTGATGGATTACAGGAGACTGCAGAGTGTGACGGATTACAGGAGACTGCAGAGAGTGACGGACTACAGGAGACTGCAGAGAGTGATGGATTACAGGAGACTGCAGAGAGTGATGGATTACAGGAGGCTGCAGAGAGTGATGGATTACAGGGGAGTGCAGAGAGTGATGGACCACAGGAGACTACAGAGAGTGAGGGATTACAGGGGACTACAGAGAGTCATGGATTACAGGAGATAGCGAGAGTGATGGATTACAGAAGACTGCAGAGAGTGATGGATTACAGGAGACTGCAGAGAGTGATGGATTACAGGAGACTGCAGAGAGTGATGGATTACAGGAGGCTGCAGAGATTGCTGGATTACAGGAGGCTGCAGAGAGAGATAGACTACAGGAGACTGCAGAAACTGATGGATTACAGGAGGCTGCAGAGAGTGATAGATCACAGGAGAATACAGAGAGTGATGGATAACAGGGGACTGCAGAGAGTGATGGATCAAAGGAGACTACAGAGAGTGAGCGATTACAGGGGACAACAGAGAGTGATGGATTACAGGAGACTGCAGAGAGTGATGGATTATAGGAGGCTGCAGAAAGAGGTACACTACAGGAGACTGCAGAGAGTGATGGATTACAGGAGGCTGCAGAGAGTGATGGATTACAGGAGACTGCAGAGAGTGATGGATTACAAGAGACTGCAGAGAGTGACGGACTACAGGAGACTGCAGAGAGTGATAGATTACAAGAGCCTGCCGAGAGTGATGGATTACAGGAGACTGCAGAGAGTGATGGACTACAGGAGACTGCAGAGAGTGACGGTCTACAGGAGACTGCAGACAGTGATGGATTACAGGAGGCTGCAGAGAGTGATGGATTACAGGAGGCTGCAGAGAGTGATGGATTACAGGAGACTGCAGAGAGTGATAGATCACAGGAGAATACATAGAGTGATGGATAACAGGGGAGTGCAGAGAGTGATGGATCACAGGAGACTGCAGAGAGTGAGGGATTACAGGGGACTACAGAGAGTCATGGATTACAGGAGACAGCGAGAGTGATGGATTACAGGAGGCTGCAGAGAGTGATGGATTACAGGAGGCTGCAGAGACTGATGGATTACAGGAGGCTGCAGAGAGAGATAGACTACAGGAGACTGCAGAGAGTGATGGATTACAGGAGACTGCAGAGAGTGATGGATTACAGGAGGCTGCAGAGACTGATGGATTACAGGAGGCTGCAGAGAGAGATAGACTACAGGAGACTGCAGAAACTGATGGATTACAGGAGGCTGCAGAGAGTCATGGATTACAGGAGGCTGCAGAGAGAGATAGACTACAGGAGACTGCAGAGTGTGAAGGATTACAGGAGACTGCAGAGAGTGATGGATTACAGGAGGCTGCAGAGAGTGATAGATCACAGAAGAATACATAAAGTGATGGATAACAGGGGACTACAGAGAGTGATGGATCAAAGGAGACTACAGAGAGTGGGGGATTACAGGGGACAACAGAGAGTGATGGATTACAGGAGACTGCAGAGAGTGATGGATTACAGGAGGCTGCAGAGAGTGATGGATTACAGTAGGCTGCAGGTACTGATGGATTACAGGAGGATGCAGAGAGATATAGACTACAGGAGACTGCAGAGAGTGATGGATTACAGGAGATAGCAGAGAGTGATGGATTACAGGAGACTGCAGAGAGTGATGGATTACAGGAGGCTGCAGAGAGTGATGGATTACAGGAGGCTGCAGAGACTCATGGATTACAGGAGGCTACAGAGAGTGATGGATTACAGGAGGCTGCAGAGAGAGATAGACTACAGGGGACTGCAGAGAGTGATGGATTACAGGAGGCTGCAGAGAGTGATGGATTACAGGAGGCTGCAGAGACTGATGGATTACAGGAGGCTGCAGAGAGTGATAGATCACAGGAGAAGACACAGAGTGATGGATAACAGAGGACTACAGAGAGTGATGGATCAAAGGAGACTACAGAGAGTGAGCGATTACAGGGGACAACAGAGAGTGATGGATTACAGGAGACGGCAGAGAGTGATGGATTACAGGAGGCTGCAGAGAGTGATGGATTACAGGAGGCTGCAGAGAGAGATAGACTACAGGAGACTGCAGAGAGTGATGGATTACAGGAGACTGCAGAGAGTGATGGATTACAGGAGGCTGCAGAGATTGATGGATTACAGGAGACTGCAGAGACAGATAGACTACAGGAGACTGCAGAGACTGATGGATTACAGGAGTCTGCAGAGAGTGATAGATCACAGGAGAATACAGAGAGTGATGCATAACAGGGGACTGTAGAGAGTGATGGATCAAAGGAGACTACAGAGAGTGAGCGATTACAGGGGACAACAGAGGGTGATGGATTACAGGAGACAGCAGAGAGTGATGGATTACAGGAGACTGCAGAGAGTGATGGATTACAGGAGGCTGCAGAGGGTGATGGATTACAGTAGGCTGCAGAGATTGATGGATTACAGGAGACTGCAGAGAGAGATAGACTACAGGAGACTGCAGAGACTGATGGATTACAGGAGTCTGCAGAGAGTGATAGATCACAGGAGAATACAGAGAGTGATGCATAACAGGGGACTGCAGAGAGTGATGGATCAAAGGAGACTACAGAGAGTGAGCGATTACAGGGAACAACAGAGAGTGATGGATTACAGGAGACAGCAGAGAGTGATGGATTACAGGAGACTGCAGAGAGTGATGGATTACAGGAGGCTGCAGAGAGTGATGGATTACAGGAGAGTGCAGAGAGTGATGGATTACAGGAGACAGCAGAGAGTGATGGATTACAGGAGACTGCAGAGAGTGATGGATTACAGGAGGCTGCAGAGAGTGATGAATTACAGGAAGCTGCAGAGACTGATGGATTACAGGAGACTGCAGAGACAGATAGACTACAGGAGACTGCAGAGACTGATGGATTACAGGAGACTGCAGAGAGTGATAGATCACAGGAGAATACATAGAGTGATGGATAACAGGGGACTGCAGAGAGTGATGGATCAAAGGAGACTACAGAGAGTGATGGATTACAGGAGACAACAGAGAGTGATGGATTACAGGAGACTGCAGAGAGTGACGGACTACAGGAGACTGCAGAGTGTGATGGTTTACAGGAGACTGCAGAGAGTGATGGATTACAGGAGGCTGCAGAGAGTGATGGATTACAGGAGAATGCAGAGAGTGATGGATTACAGGAGACTGCAGAGTGTGACGGATTACAGGAGACTGCAGAGACTGACGGACTACAGGAGACTGCAGAGAGTGATGGATTACAGGAGACTGCAGAGAGTGATGGATTACAGGAGGCTGCAGAGAGTGATGGATTACAGGGGAGTGCAGAGAGTGATGGATCACAGGAGACTACAGAGAGTGAGGGATTACAGGGGACTACAGAGAGTCATGGATTACAGGAGATAGCGAGAGTGATGGATTACAGAAGACTGCAGAGTGTGATGGATTACAGGAGACTGCAGAGTATGATGGATTACAGGAGACAGCAGGGAGTGATGGATTACAGGAGACTGCAGAGAGTAATAGATCACAGGAGACTGCAAAGAGTGACGGATTACAGGAGACTGCAGACAGTGATAGATTACAAGAGCCTGCCGAGAGTGATGGATTACAGTAGAGGGCAGAGAGTGCTGGATTACAGGAGACTGCAGAGAGTAATGGACTACAGGAGACTGCAGAGAGTGATGGATTACAGGAGGCTGCAGAAAGTGATGGATTACAGGAGGCTGCAGAGAGAGATAGACTACAGGAGACTGCAGAGAGTGATGGATTACAGGAGACTGCAGAGAGTGATGGATTACAGGAGACTGCAGAGAGTGATGGATTACAGGAGGCTGCAGAGACTGATGGATTACAGGAGACTGCAGAGAGTGATGGATTACAAGAGACTGCAGAGAGTGATAGATCACAGGAGAATACATAGAGTGATGGATAACAGGGGACTGCAGAGAGTGATGGATCAAAGGAGACTACAGAGAGTGAGGGATTACAGGGGACAACAGAGAGTGATGGATTACAGGAGACAGCAGAGAGTGATGGACTACAGGAGACTGCAGAGAGTGATTGATTACAGGAGACTGCAGAGAGTGATGGATTACAGGAGGCTGCAGAGAGTGATGGATTATAGGAGGCTGCACACACTGATGGATTACAGGAGGCTGCAGAGAATGATGGATTACAGGAGGCTGCAGACACTGATGGATTACAGGAGGCTGCAGAGAGAGATAGACTACAGGAGACTGCAGAGAGTGATGGATTACAGGAGGCTGCAGAGAGTGATGGATTACAGGAGACTGCAGAGAGTGATGGATTACAGGAGGCTGCAGAGATTGATGGATTACAGGAGGCTGCAGAGAGAGATAGACTACAGGAGACTGCAGAGTGTGATGGACTACAGGAGACTGCAGAGAGTGATGGATTACAGGAGGCTGCAGAGAGTGATAGATCACAGGAGACTGCAGAGAGTGATGGATTACAGGATATAGCAGAGAGTGATGGATTGCAGGAGACTGCAGAGAGTGACGGATTACAGGAGGCTGCAGAGAGTGATGGATTACAGGAGGCTGCAGAGAGTGATGGATTACAGGAGGCTACAGAGAGTGATGGATTACAGGAGGCTGCAGAGAGAGATAGACTACAGGGGACTGCAGAGAGTGATGGATTACAGGAGACTGCAGAGAGTGATGGATTACAGGAGGCTGCAGAGACTGATGGATTACAGGAGGCTGCAGAGACTGATGGATTACAAGAGACTGCAGAGAGTGATAGATCACAGGAGAATACATAGAGTGATGGATAACAGGGGACTGCAGAGAGTGATGGATCAAAGGAGACTACAGAGAGTGAGCGATTACAGGGGACAACAGAGAGTGATGGATTACAGGAGACAGCAGAGAGTGATGGATTACAGGAGACTGCAGAGAGTGATGGATTACAGGAGGCTGCAGAGAGTGATGCATTACAGGAGGCTGCAGAGACTGATGGATTACAGGAGACGGCAGAGAGAGATAGACTACAGGAGACTGCAGAGACTGATGGATTACAGGAGGCTGCAGAGACTGATAGATCACAGGAGAATACATAGAGTGATGGATAACACCGGACTGCAGAGAGTGATGGATCAAAGGAGACTACAGAGAGTGAGCTATTACAGGGGACTACAGAGAGTCATGGATTACAGGAGACAGCGAGAGTGATGGATTACAGAAGACTGCAGAGTGTGATGGATTACAGGAGACTGCAGAGTGTGATGGATTACAGGAGACAGCAGGGAGTGATGGATTACAGGAAACTGCAGAGAGTAATAGATCACAGGAGACTGCAAAGAGTGACGGACTACAGGAGACTGCAGACAGTGATAGATTACAAGAGCCTGCCGAGAGTGATGCATTACAGTAGAGGGCAGAGAGTGCTGGATTACAGGAGACTGCAGAGAGTAATGGACTACAGGAGACTGCAGAGAGTGATGGATTACAGGAGGCTGCAGAGAGTGATGGATTACAGGAGGCTGCAGAGAGAGATAGACTACAGCAGACTGCAGAGAGTGATGGATTACAGGAGACTGCAGAGAGTGATGGATTACAAGAGCCTGCCGAGAGTGATGGATTACAGTAGAGGGCAGAGAGTGCTGGATTACAGGAGACTGCAGAGAGTAATGGACTACAGGAGACTGCAGAGAGTGATGGATTACAGGAGACAGCGAGAGTGATGGATTACAGGAGGCTGCAGAGAGTGATGGATTACAGGAGGCTGCAGAGACTGATGGATTACAGGAGGCTGCAGAGAGAGATAGACTACAGGAGACTGCAGAGAGTGATGGATTACAGGAGACTGCAGAGAGTGATGGATTACAGGAGGCTACAGAGACTGATGGATTACAGGAGGCTGCAGAGAGTCATGGATTACAGGAGGCTGCAGAGAGAGATAGACTACAGGAGACTGCAGAGTGTGAAGGATTACAGGAGACTGCAGAGAGTGATGGATTACAGGAGGCTGCAGAGAGTGATAGATCACAGAAGAATACATAAAGTGATGGATAACAGGGGACTGCAGAGAGTGATGGATCAAAGGAGACTACAGAGAGTGGGGGATTACAGGGGACAACAGGGAGTGATGGATTACAGGAGACTGCAGAGAGTGATGGATTACAGGAGGCTGCAGAGAGTGATGGATTACAGTAGGCTGCAGGTACTGATGGATTACAGGAGGATGCAGAGAGATATAGACTACAGGAGACTGCAGAGAGTGATGGATTACAGGAGATAGCAGAGAGTGATGGATTACAGGAGACTGCAGAGAGTGATGGATTACAGGAGACTGCAGAGAGTGATGGATTACAGGAGGCTGCAGAGACTGATGGATTACAGGAGGCTACAGAGAGTGATGGATTACAGGAGGCTGCAGAGAGAGATAGACTACAGGGGACTGCAGAGAGTGATGGATTACAGGAGGCTGCAGAGTATGATGGATTACAGGAGGCTGCAGAGACTGATGGATTACAGGAGGCTGCAGAGAGTGATAGATCACAGGAGAATACACAGAGTGATGGATAACAGAGGACTGCAGAGAGTGATGGATCAAAGGAGACTACAGAGAGTGAGCGATTACAGGGGACAACAGAGAGTGATGGATTACAGGAGACGGCAGAGAGTGATGGATTACAGGAGGCTGCAGAGAGTGATGCATTACAGGAGGCTGCAGAGAGAGATAGACTACAGGAGACTGCAGAGAGTGATGGATTACAGGAGACTGCAGAGAGTGATGGATTACAGGAGGCTGCAGAGATTGATGGATTACAGGAGACTGCAGAGAGAGATAGACTACAGGAGACTGCAGAGACTGATGGATTACAGGAGTCTGCAGAGAGTGATAGATCACAGGAGAATACAGAGAGTGATGCATAACAGGGGACTGCAGAGAGTGATGGATCAAAGGAGACTACAGAGAGTGAGCGATTACAGGGGACAACAGAGAGTGATGGATTACAGGAGACAGCAGAGAGTGATGGATTACAGGAGACTGCAGAGAGTGATGGATTACAGGAGACTGCAGAGAGTGATGGATTACAGGAGGCTGCAGAGACTGATGGATTACAGGAGGCTGCAGAGAGTGATGGATTACAGGAGAGTGCAGAGAGTGATGGATTACAGGAGACAGCAGAGAGTGATGGATTACAGGAGACTGCAGAGAGTGATGGATTACAGGAGGCTGCAGAGAGTGATGGATTACAGGAGTCTGCAGAGACTGATGGATTACAGGAGACTGCAGAGACAGATAGACTACAGGAGACTGCAGAGACTGATGGATTACAGGAGACTGCAGAGAGTGATGGATTACAGGAGAATGCAGAGAGTGATGGATTACAGGAGACTGCAGAGTGTGACGGATTACAGGAGACAAGCAGAGAGTGACGGACTACAGGAGACTGCAGAGAGTGATGGATTACAGGAGACTGCAGAGAGTGATGGATTACAGGAGGCTGCTGAGAGTGATGGATTACAGGGGAGTGCAGAGAGTGATGGATCACAGGAGACTACAGAGAGTGAGGGATTACAGGGGACTACAGAGAGTCATGGATTACAGGAGGTAGCGAGAGTGATGGATTACAGAAGACTGCAGAGTGTGATGGATTACAGGAGACTGCAGAGTGTGATGGATTACAGGAGACAGCAGGGAGTGATGGATTACAGGAGACTGCAGAGAGTAATAGATCAAAGGAGACTGCAAAGAGTGACGGACTACAGGAGACTGCAGACAGTGATAGATTACAAGAGCCTGCCGAGAGTGATGGATTACAGTAGAGGGCAGAGAGTGCTGGATTACAGGAGACTGCAGAGAGTAATGGACTACAGGAGACTGCAGAGAGTGATGGATTACAGGAGGCTGCAGAAAGTGATGGATTACAGGAGGCTGCAGAGAGAGATAGACTACAGGAGACTGCAGAGAGTGATGGATTACAGGAGACTGCAGAGAGTGATGGATTACAGGAGGCTGCAGAGACTGATGGATTACAGGAGACTGCAGAGAGTGATGGATTACAAGAGACTGCAGAGAGTGATAGATCACAGGAGAATACATAGAGTGATGGATAACAGGGGACTGCAGAGAGTGATGGATCAAAGGAGACTACAGAGAGTGAGGGATTACAGGGGACAACAGAGAGTGATGGATTACAGGAGACAGCAGAGAGTGATGGACTACAGAAGACTGCAGAGAGTGATTGATTACAGGAGACTGCAGAGAGTGATGGATTACAGGAGGCTGCAGAGAGTGATGGATTACAGGAGGCTGCACACACTGATGGATTACAGGAGGCTGCAGAGAATGATGGATTACAGGAGGCTGCAGACACTGATGGATTACAGGAGGCTGCAGAGAGAGATAGACTACAGGAGACTGCAGAGAGTGATGGATTACAGGAGGCTGCCGAGAGTGATGGATTACAGGAGACAGCGAGAGTGATGGATTACAGGAGGCTGCAGAGATTGATGGATTACAGGAGGCTGCAGAGAGAGATAGACTATAGGAGACTGCAGAAACTGATGGATTACAGGAGGCTGCAGAGAGTGATAGATCACAGGAGAATACATAGAGTGATGGATAACAGAGGACTGCAGAGAGTGATGGATAACAGAGGACTGCAGAGCGCGATGGATTACAGGAGGCTGCAGGGAGAGATAGACTACAGGACACTGCAGAGTGTGATGGACTACAGGAGACTGCAGAGAGTGATGGATTACAGGAGGCTGCAGAGAGTGATAGATCACAGGAGAATGCAGAGAGTGATGGATTACAGGAGGATGCAGAGAGATATAGACTACAGGAGACTGCAGAGAGTGATGGATTACAGGAGATAGCAGAGAGTGATGGATTACAGGAGGCTGCAGAGAGAGATAGACTACAGGAGACTGCAGAGTGTGATGGACTACAGGAGAATGCAGAGAGTGATGGATTACAGGAGGCTGCAGAGAGTGATAGATTACAGGAGGCTGCAGAGAGTCATGGATTACAGGAGGCTACAGAGAGTGATGGATTACAGGAGGCTGCAGAGAGAGATAGACTACAGGGGACTGCAGAGAGTGATGGATTACAGGAGACTGCAGAGAGTGATGGATTACAGGAGGCTGCAGAGACTGATGGATTACAGGAGGCTGCAGAGACTGATGGATTACAAGAGACTGCAGAGAGTGATAGATCACAGGAGAATACATACAGTGATGGATAACAGGGGACTGCAGAGAGTGATGGATCAAAGGAGACTACAGAGAGTGAGCGATTACAGGGGACAACAGAGAGTGATGGATTACAGGAGACAGCAGAGAGTGATGGATTACAGGAGACTGCAGAGAGTGATGGATTACAAGAGGCTGCAGAGAGTGATGGATTACAGGAGGCTGGAGAGACTGATGGATTACAGGAGACTGCAGAGAGAGATAGACTACAGGAGACTGCAGAGACTGATGGATTACAGGAGGCTGCAGAGACTGATAGATCACAGGAGAATACATAGAGTGATGGATAACAGGGGACTGCAGAGAGTGATGGATCAAAGGAGACTACAGAGAGTGAGCGATTATAGGGGACTACAGAGAGTCATGGATTACAGGAGACAGCGAGAGTGATGGATTACAGAAGACTGCAGAGTGTGATGGATTACAGGAGACTGCAGAGTGTGATGGATTACAGGAGACAGCAGGGAGTGATGGATTACAGGAGACTGCAGAGAGTAATAGATCACAGGAGACTGCAAAGAGTGACGGACTACAGGAGACTGCAGACAGTGATAGATTACAAGAGCCTGCCGAGAGTGATGGATTACAGTAGAGGGCAGAGAGTGCTGGATTACAGGAGACTGCAGAGAGTAATGGACTACAGGAGACTGCAGAGAGTGATGGATTACAGGAGGCTGCAGAGAGTGATGGATTACAGGAGGCTGCAGAGAGAGATAGAAAACAGGAGACTGCAGAGAGTGATGGATTACAGGAGACTGCAGAGAGTGATGGATTACAAGAGCCTGCCGAGAGTGATGGATTACAGTACAGGGCAGAGAGTGCTGGATTACAGGAGACTGCAGAGAGTAATGGACTACAGGAGACTGCAGAGAGTGATGGATTACAGGAGGCTGCAGAGAGTGATGGATTACAGGAGGCTGCAGAGAGTGATGGATTACAGGAGGCTGCAGAGAGTGATGGATTACAAGAGGCTGCAGAGACTGATGGATTACAAGAGACTGCAGAGAGTGATAGATCACAGGAGAATACATAGAGTGATGGATAACAGGGGACTGCAGAGAGTGATGGATCAAAGGAGACTACAGAGAGTGAGAGATTACAGGGGACAACAGAGAGTGATGGATTACAGGAGACAGCAGAGAGTGATGGACTACAGGAGACTGCAGAGAGTGATGGATAACAGGAGGCTGCAGAGAGTGATGGATTACAGGAGGCTGCAGGGACTGATAGATTACAGGAGGCTGCAGAGAGTGCTGGATTACAGGAGGCTGCAGAGATTGATGGATTACAGGAGGCTGCAGAGAGTAATGGATTACAGGAGGCTGCAGACACTGATGGATTACAGGAGGCTGCAGAGAGAGATAGACTACAGGAGACTGCAGAGAGTGATGGATTACAGGAGGCTGCAGAGAGTGATGGATTACAGGAGACTGCAGAGAGTGATGGATTACAGGAGGCTGCAGAGATTGATGGATTACAGGAGGCTGCAGAGAGAGATAGACTATAGGAGACTGCAGAAACTGATGGATTGCAGGAGGCTGCAGAGAGTGATAGATCACAGGAGAATACATAGAGTGATGGATAACAGAGGACTGCAGAGAGTGATGGATTACAGGAGGCTGCAGAGATAGATAGACTACAGGAGACTGCAGAGTGTGATGGATTACAGGAGACTGCAGAGAGTGATGGATTACAGGAGGCTGCAGAGAGTGACAGATCACAGGAGACTGCAGAGAGTGATGGATTACAGTAGGCTGCAGAGACTGATGGATTACAGGAGGATGCAGAGAGATATAGACTACAGGAGACTGCAGAGAGTGATGGATTACAGCAGATAGCAGAGAGTGACGGATTACAGGAGACTGCAGAGAGTGACGGATTACAGGAGGCTGCAGAGAGTGATGGATTACAGGAGGCTGCAGAGAGTGATGGATTACAGGAGGCTACAGAGAGTGATGGATTACAGGAGGCTGCAGAGAGAGATAGACTACAGGGGACTGCAGAGAGTGATGGATTACAGGAGACTGCAGAGAGTGATGGATTACAGGAGGCTGCAGAGACTGATGGATTACAGGAGGCTGCAGAGAGTGATGGATTACAAGAGGCTGCAGAGAGTGATAGATCACAGGAGAATACATAGAGTGATGGATAACAGGGGACTGCAGAGAGTGATGGATCAAAGGAGACTACAGAGAGTGAGCGATTACAGGGGACAACAGAGAGTGATGGATTACAGGAGACAGCAGAGAGTGATGGATTACAGGAGACTGCAGAGAGTGATGGATTACAGGAGGCTGCAGAGTGTGACGGATTACAGGAGACGGCAAAGAGTGACGGACTACAGGAGACTGCAGAGAGTGATGGATTACAGGAGACAGCAGGGAGTGCTGGATCACAGGAGACTGCAGAGAGTGATGGATTACAGGAGCCTGCAAAGATTGACCGACTACAGGAGACTGCAGAGAGTGATAGATTACAAGAGCCTGCCGAGAGTGATGGATTACAGTAGAGGGCAGAGAGTGCTGGATTACAGGAGACTGCAGAGAGTGATGGACTACAGGAGACAGCAGAGAGTGATGGATTACAGGAGGCTGCAGAGAGTGATGGATTACAGGAGACTGCAGACAGTGATGGATTACAGGAGACTGCAGAGAGTGATGGATTACAGGACGCTGCAGAGTGTGATGGATTACAGGAGACTGCAGAGAGTGACGGATTACAGGAGGCTGCAGAGAGAGATAGACTACAGGAGACTGCAGAGACTGATGGATTACAGGAGGCTGCAGAGAGTGATGGATTACAGGAGACTGCAGAGAGTGATGGATTACAGGAGGCTACAGAGAGTGATGGATTACAGGAGGCTGCAGAGAGAGATAGACTACAGGGGACTGCAGAGAGTGATGGATTACAGGAGACTGCAGAGAGAGATAGACTACAGGGGACTGCAGAGAGTGATGGATTACAGGAGACTGCAGAGAGTGATGGATTACAGGAGGCTGCAGAGACTGATGGATTACAGGAGGCTGCAGAGAGAGATAGACTACAGGAGACTGCAGAGAGTGATGGATTACAGGAGGCTGCAGAGAGTGATGGATTACAGGAGACTGCAGAGAGTGATGGATTACAGGAGGCTGCAGAGAGAGGTAGACTACAGGAGACTGCAGAGAGTGACAGATCACAGGAGACTGCAGAGAGTGATGGATTACAGTAGGCTGCAGAGACTGATGGATTACAGGAGGATGCAGAGAGATATAGACTACAGGAGACTGCAGAGAGTGATGGATTACAGGAGATAGCAGAGAGTGATGGATTACAGGAGACTGCAGAGAGTGACGGATTACAGGAGGCTGCAGAGAGAGATGGATTACAGGAGGCTGCAGAGAGTGATGGATTACAGGAGGCTACAGAGAGTGATGGATTACAGGAGGCTGCAGAGAGAGATAGACTACAGGGGACTGCAGAGAGTGATGGATTACATTAGACTGCAGAGAGTGATGGATTACAGGAGGCTGCAGAGACTGATGGATTACAGGAGGCTGCAGAGACTGATGGATTACAAGAGACTGCAGAGAGTGATAGATCACAGGAGAATACATAGAGTGATGGATAACGGGGGACTGCAGAGAGTGATGGATCAAAGGAGACTACAGAGAGTGAGCGATTACAGGGGACAACAGAGAGTGATGGATTACAGGAGACAGCAGAGAGTGATGGATTACAGGAGACTGCAGAGAGTGATGGATTACAGGAGGCTGCAGAGTGTGACGGATTACAGGAGACGGCAAAGAGTGACGGACTACAGGAGACTGCAGAGAGTGATGGATTACAGGAGACAGCAGGGAGTGCTGGATCACAGGAGACTGCAGAGAGTGATGGATTACAGGAGACTGCAAAGAGTGACCGACTACAGGAGACTGCAGAGAGTGATAGATTACAAGAGCCTGCCGAGAGTGATGGATTACAGTAGAGGGCAGAGAGTGCTGGATTACAGGAGACTGCAGAGACTGATGGACTACAGGAGACAGCAGAGAGTGATGGATTACAGGAGGCTGCAGAGAGTGATGGATTACAGGAGACTGCAGACAGTGATGGATTACAGGAGACTGCAGAGAGTGATGGATTACAGGACGCTGCAGAGTGTGATGGATTACAGGAGACTGCAGAGAGTGACGGATTACAGGAGGCTGCAGAGAGAGATAGACTACAGGAGACTGCAGAGACTGATGGATTACAGGAGGCTGCAGAGAGTGATGGATTACAGGAGACAGCAGAGAGTGATGGATTACAGGAGGCTACAGAGAGTGATGGATTACAGGAGGCTGCAGAGAGAGATAGACTACAGGGGACTGCAGAGAGTGATGGATTACAGGAGACTGCAGAGAGAGATAGACTACAGGGGACTGCAGAGAGTGATGGATTACAGGAGACTGCAGAGAGTGATGGATTACAGGAGGCTGCAGAGACTGATGGATTACAGGAGGCTGCAGAGAGAGATAGACTACAGGAGACTGCAGAGACTGATGGATTACAGGAGGCTGCAGAGAGTGATAGATCACAGGAGAATACATAGAGTGATGGATAACAGGGGACTGCAGAGAGTGATGGATCAAAGGACACTACAGAGAGTGAGGGATTACAGGGGACAACAGAGAGTGATGGATTACAGGAGACAGCCTAGAGTGATGGATTACAGGAGGCTGCAGAGAGTGATGGATTACAGGAGGTTGCAGAGAGTGATGGATAACAGGGGAGTGCAGAGAGTGATGGATCACAGGAGACTACAGAGAGTGAGGGATTACAGGGGACTACAGAGAGTGATGGATTACAGGAGACAGCGAGAGTGATGGATTACATCAGACTGCAGAGACCGATGGATTACAGGAGAATGCAGAGAGTGATGGATTACAGGAGACTGCAGACTGTGACGGATTACAGGAGACTGCAAACAGTGACGGACTACAGGAGACTGCAGAGAGTGATGGATTACAGGAGACAGCAGGGAGTGATGGATTACAGGAGGGTGCAGAGAGTGAAGGATGACAGGAGACTGCAGAGAGTGATGGATTACAGGAGACTGCAGAGAGTGCTGGATTACAGGAGACTGCAGAGAGTGATGGATTATAGGAGGCTGCAGAGAGTGATAGATTACAAGAGAGTGCAGAGAGTGACGGACTACAGGAGAATGCAGAGAGTGATAGATTACAAGAGCCTGCCGAGAGTGATGGATTACAGGAGACTGCAGAGAGTGATGGACTACAGGAGACAGCAGAGAGTGATGGACTACAGGAGACTGCAGAGAGTGACGGTCTACAGGAGACTGCATAGAGTGATGGATCACAGGAGACTACAGAGAGTGAGGGATTACAGGGGACTACAGAGAGTCATGGATTACAGGAGACAGCGAGAGTGATAGACTACAGGAGACTGCAGAGAGTGATGGATTGCAGGAGGCTGCAGAGAGTGATGGATTACAGGAGGCCGCAGAGAGAGATAGACTACAGGAGACTGCAGAGAGTGATGGAATACAGGAGACTGCAGAGAGTGATGGATTACAGGAGACTGCAGAGAGTGATGGATTACAGGAGGCTGCAGAGACTGATGGATTACAAGAGACTGCAGAGAGTGATAGATCACAGGAGAATACATAGAGTGATGGATAACAGGGGACTGCAGAGAGTGATGGATCAAAGGAGACTACAGAGAGTGAGGGATTACAGGGGACAACAGAGAGTGATGGATTACAGGAGACAGCAGAGAGTGATGGACTACAGGAGACTGCAGAGAGTGATGGATTATAGGAGGCTGCAGAGAGTGATGGATTACAGGAGGCTGCAGAGAGAGATAGACTGCAGGGGACTGCAGAGAGTGATGGATTACAGGAGACTGCAGAGAGTGATGGATTACAGGAGGCTGCAGAGATTGATGGATTACAGGAGGCTGCAGAGAGTGATGGATTACAAGAGACTGCAGAGAGTGATAGATCACAGGAGAATACATAGAGTGATGGATAACAGGGGACTGCAGAGAGTGATGGATCAAAGGAGACTACAGAGAGTGAGCGATTACAGGGGACAACAAAGAGTGATGGATTACAGGAGACAGCAGAGAGTGATGGATTACAGGAGACTGCAGAGAGTGATGGATTACAGGAGGCTGCAGAGTGTGACGGATTACAGGAGACGGCAAAGAGTGACGGACTACAGGAGACTGCAGAGAGTGATGGATTACAGGAGACAGCAGGGAGTGCTGGATAACAGGGGAGTGCAGAGAGTGATGGATCACAGGAGACTACAGAGAGTGAGGGATTACAGGGGACTACAGAGAGTGATGGATTACAGGAGACAGCGAGAGTGATGGATTACAGCAGACTGCAGAGACCGATGGATTACAGGAGAATGCAGAGAGTGATGGATTACAGGAGACTGCAGACTGTGACGGATTACAGGAGACTGCAAACAGTGACGGACTACAGGAGACTGCAGAGAGTGATGGATTACAGGAGACAGCAGGGAGTGATGGATTACAGGAGGGTGCAGAGAGTGAAGGATGACAGGAGACTGCAGAGAGTGCTGGATTACAGGAGACTGCAGAGAGTGATGGATTATAGGAGGCTGCAGAGAGTGATGGATTACAAGAGACTGCAGAGAGTGACGGACTACAGGAGAATGCAGAGAGTGATAGATTACAAGAGCCTGCCGAGAGTGATGGATTACAGGAGACTGCAGAGAGTGATGGACTACAGGAGACAGCAGAGAGTGATGGACTACAGGAGACTGCAGAGAGTGACGGTCTACAGGAGACTGCAGAGAGTGATGGATCACAGGAGACTACAGAGAGTGAGGGATTACAGGGGACTACAGAGAGTCATGGATTACAGGAGACAGCGAGAGTGATAGACTACAGGAGACTGCAGAGAGTGATGGATTACAGGAGGCTGCAGAGAGTGATGGATTACAGGAGGCCGCAGAGAGAGATAGACTACAGGAGACTGCAGAGAGTGATGGAATACAGGAGACTGCAGAGAGTGATGGATTACAGGAGACTGCAGAGAGTGATGGATTACAGGAGGCTGCAGAGACTGATGGATTACAAGAGACTGCAGAGAGTGATAGATCACAGGAGAATACATAGAGTGATGGATAACAGGGGACTGCAGAGAGTGATGGATCAAAGGAGACTACAGAGAGTGAGGGATTACAGGGGACAACAGAGAGTGATGGTTTACAGGAGACAGCAGAGAGTGATGGACTACAGGAGACTGCAGAGAGTGATGGATTATAGGAGGCTGCAGAGAGTGATGGATTACAGGAGGCTGCAGAGAGAGATAGACTACAGGGGACTGCAGAGAGTGATGGATTACAGGAGACTGCAGAGAGTGATGGATTACAGGAGGCTGCAGAGACTGATGGATTACAGGAGGCTGCAGAGAGTGATGGATTACAAGAGACTGCAGAGAGTGATAGATCACAGGAGAATACATAGAGTGATGGATAACAGGGGACTGCAGAGAGTGATGGATCAAAGGAGACTACAGAGAGTGAGCGATTACAGGGGACAACAGAGAGTGATGGATTACAGGAGACAGCAGAGAGTGATGGATTACAGGAGACTGCAGAGAGTGATGGATTACAGGAGGCTGCAGAGTGTGACGGATTACAGGAGACGGCAAAGAGTGACGGACTACAGGAGACTGCAGAGAGTGATGGATTACAGGAGACAGCAGGGAGTGCTGGATCACAGGAGACTGCAGAGAGTGATGGATTACAGGAGCCTGCAAAGATTGACCGACTACAGGAGACTGCAGAGAGTGATAGATTACAAGAGCCTGCCGAGAGTGATGGATTACAGTAGAGGGCAGAGAGTGCTGGATTACAGGAGACTGCAGAGAGTGATGGACTACAGGAGACAGCAGAGAGTGATGGATTACAGGAGGCTGCAGAGAGTGATGGATTACAGGAGACTGCAGACAGTGATGGATTACAGGAGACTGCAGAGAGTGATGGATTACAGGACGCTGCAGAGTGTGATGGATTACAGGAGACTGCAGAGAGTGACGGATTACAGGAGGCTGCAGAGAGAGATAGACTACAGGAGACTGCAGAGACTGATGGATTACAGGAGGCTGCAGAGAGTGATGGATTACAGGAGACTGCAGAGAGTGATGGATTACAGGAGGCTACAGAGAGTGATGGATTACAGGAGGCTGCAGAGAGAGATAGACTACAGGGGACTGCAGAGAGTGATGGATTACAGGAGACTGCAGAGAGAGATAGACTACAGGGGACTGCAGAGAGTGATGGATTACAGGAGACTGCAGAGAGTGATGGATTACAGGAGGCTGCAGAGACTGATGGATTACAGGAGGCTGCAGAGAGAGATAGACTACAGGAGACTGCAGAGAGTGATGGATTACAGGAGGCTGCAGAGAGTGATGGATTACAGGAGACTGCAGAGAGTGATGGATTACAGGAGGCTGCAGAGAGAGATAGACTACAGGAGACTGCAGAGTGTGATGGATTACAGGAGACTGCAGAGAGTGATGGATTACAGGAGGCTGCAGAGAGTGACAGATCACAGGAGACTGCAGAGAGTGATGGATTACAGTAGGCTGCAGAGACTGATGGATTACAGGAGGATGCAGAGAGATATAGACTACAGGAGACTGCAGAGAGTGATGGATTACAGGAGATAGCAGAGAGTGGTGGATTACAGGAGACTGCAGAGAGTGACGGATTACAGGAGGCTGCAGAGAGTGATGGATTACAGGAGGCTGCAGAGAGTGATGGATTACAGGAGGCTACAGAGAGTGATGGATTACAGGAGGCTGCAGAGAGAGATAGACTACAGGGGACTGCAGGGAGTGATGGATTACAGGAGACTGCAGAGAGTGATGGATTACAGCAGGCTGCAGAGACTGATGGATTACAGGAGGCTGCAGAGACTGATGGATTACAAGAGACTGCAGAGAGTGATAGATCACAGGAGAATACATAGAGTGATGGATAACAGGGGACTGCAGAGAGTGATGGATCAAAGGAGACTACAGAGAGTGAGCGATTACAGGGGACAACAGAGAGTGATGGATTACAGGAGACAGCAGAGAGTGATGGATTACAGGAGACTGCAGAGAGTGATGGATTACAGGAGGCTGCAGAGTGTGACGGATTACAGGAGGCGGCAAAGAGTGACGGACTACAGGAGACTGCAGAGAGTGATGGATTACAGGAGACAGCAGGGAGTGCTGGATCACAGGAGACTGCAGAGAGTGATGGATTACAGGAGACTGCAAAGAGTGACCGACTACAGGAGACTGCAGAGAGTGATAGATTACAAGAGCCTGCCGAGAGTGATGGATTACAGTAGAGGGCAGAGAGTGCTGGATTACAGGAGACTGCAGAGAGTGATGGACTACAGGAGACAGCAGAGAGTGATGGATTACAGGAGGCTGCAGAGAGTGATGGATTACAGGACGCTGCAGAGTGTGATGGATTACAGGAGACTGCAGAGAGTGACGGATTACAGGAGGCTGCAGAGAGAGATAGACTACAGGAGACTGCAGAGACTGATGGATTACAGGAGGCTGCAGAGAGTGATGGATTACAGGAGACAGCAGAGAGTGATGGATTACAGGAGGCTACAGAGAGTGATGGATTACAGGAGGCTGCAGAGAGAGATAGACTACAGGGGACTGCAGAGAGTGATGGATTACAGGAGACTGCAGAGAGAGATAGACTACAGGGGACTGCAGAGAGTGATGGATTACAGGAGACTGCAGAGAGTGATGGATTACAGGAGGCTGCAGAGACTGATGGATTACAGGAGGCTGCAGAGAGAGATAGACTACAGGAGACTGCAGAGACTGATGGATTACAGGAGGCTGCAGAGAGTGATAGATCACAGGAGAATACATAGAGTGATGGATAACAGGGGACTGCAGAGAGTGATGGATCAAAGGACACTACAGAGAGTGAGGGATTACAGGGGACAGCCTAGAGTGATGGATTACAGGAGGCTGCAGAGAGTGATGGATTACAGGAGGCTGCAGAGAGTGATGGATAACAGGGGAGTGCAGAGAGTGATGGATCACAGGAGACTACAGAGAGTGAGGGATTACAGGGGACTACAGAGAGTGATGGATTACAGGAGACAGCGAGAGTGATGGATTAGAGCAGACAGCAGAGACCGATGGATTACAGGAGAATCCAGAGAGTGATGGATTACAGGAGACTGCAGACTGTGATGGATTACAGGAGACTGGAAACAGTAACGGACTACAGGAGACTGCAGAGAGTGATGGATTACAGGAGACAGCAGGGAGTGATGGATTACAGGAGGGTGCAGAGAGTGAAGGATGACAGGAGACTGCAGAGAGTGATGGATTACAGGAGACTGCAGAGAGTGCTGGATTACAGGAGACTGCAGAGAGTGATGGATTATAGGAGGCTGCAGAGAGTGATGGATTACAAGAGACTGCAGAGAGTGACGGACTACAGGAGAATGCAGAGAGTGATAGATTACAAGAGCCTGCCGAGAGTGATGGATTACAGGAGACTGCAGAGAGTGATGGACTACAGGAGACAGCAGAGAGTGATGGACTACAGGAGACTGCAGAGAGTGACGGTCTACAGGAGACTGCAGAGAGTGATGGATCACAGGAGACTACAGAGAGTGAGGGATTACAGGGGACTACAGAGAGTCATGGATTACAGGAGACAGCGAGAGTGATAGACTACAGGAGACTGCAGAGAGTGATGGATTACAGGAGGCTGCAGAGAGTGATGGATTACAGGAGGCCGCAGAGAGAGATAGACTACAGGAGACTGCAGAGAGTGATGGAATACAGGAGACTGCAGAGAGTGATGGATTACAGGAGACTGCAGAGAGTGATGGATTACAGGAGGCTGCAGAGACTGATGTATTACAAGAGACTGCAGAGAGTGATAGATCACAGGAGAATACATAGAGTGATGGATAACAGGGGACTGCAGAGAGTGATGGATCAAAGGAGACTACAGAGAGTGAGGGATTACAGGGGACAACAGAGAGTGATGGATTACAGGAGACAGCAGAGAGTGATGGACTACAGGAGACTGCAGAGAGTGATGGATTATAGGAGGCTGCAGAGAGTGATGGATTACAGGAGGCTGCAGAGAGAGATAGACTACAGGGGACTGCAGAGAGTGATGGATTACAGGAGACTGCAGAGAGTGATGGATTACAGGAGGCTGCAGAGACTGATGGATTACAGGAGGCTGCAGAGACTGATGGATTACAAGAGACTGCAGAGAGTGATAGATCACAGGAGAATACATAGAGTGATGGATAACAGGGGACTGCAGAGAGTGATGGATCAAAGGAGACTACAGAGAGTGAGCGATTACAGGGGACAACAGAGAGTGATGGATTACAGGAGACAGCAGAGAGTGATGGATTACAGGAGACTGCAGAGAGTGATGGATTACAGGAGGCTGCAGAGTGTGACGGATTACAGGAGACGGCAAAGAGTGACGGACTACAGGAGACTGCAGAGAGTGATGGATTACAGGAGACAGCAGGGAGTGCTGGATCACAGGAGACTGCAGAGAGTGATGGATTACAGGAGCCTGCAAAGATTGACCGACTACAGGAGACTGCAGAGAGTGATAGATTACAAGAGCCTGCCGAGAGTGATGGATTACAGTAGAGGGCAGAGAGTGCTGGATTACAGGAGACTGCAGAGAGTGATGGACTACAGGAGACAGCAGAGAGTGATGGATTACAGGAGGCTGCAGAGAGTGATGGATTACAGGAGACTGCAGACAGTGATGGATTACAGGAGACTGCAGAGAGTGATGGATTACAGGAGGCTGCAGAGAGAGATAGACTACAGTAGACTGCAGAGACTCATGGATTACAGGAGGCTGCAGAGAGTGATGGATTACAGGAGACTGCAGAGAGTGATGGATTACAGGAGGCTACAGAGAGTGATGGATTACAGGAGGCTGCAGAGAGAGATAGACTACAGGGGACTGCAGAGAGTGATGGATTACAGGAGACTGCAGAGAGAGATAGACTACAGGGGACTGCAGAGAGTGATGGATTACAGGAGACTGCAGAGAGTGATGGATTACATGAGGCTGCAGAGACTGATGGATTACGGGAGGCTGCAGAGAGAGATAGACTACAGGAGACTGCAGAGAGTGATGGATTACAGGAGGCTGCAGAGAGTGATGGATTACAGGAGACTGCAGAGAGTGATGGATTACAGGAGGCTGCAGAGAGAGATAGATTACAAGAGCCTGCCGAGAGTGATGGATTACAGTAGAGGGCAGAGAGTGCTGGATTACAGGAGACTGCAGAGAGTGATGGACTACAGGAGACAGCAGAGAGTGATGGATTACAGGAGGCTGCAGAGAGTGATGGATTACAGGAGACTGCAGACAGTGATGGATTACAGGAGACTGCAGAGAGTGATGGATTACAGGACGCTGCAGAGTGTGATGGATTACAGGAGACTGCAGAGAGTGACGGATTACAGGAGGCTGCAGAGAGAGATAGACTACAGGAGACTGCAGAGACTGATGGATTACAGGAGGCTGCAGAGAGTGATGGATTACAGGAGACTGCAGAGAGTGATGGATTACAGGAGGCTACAGAGAGTGATGGATTACAGGAGGCTGCAGAGAGAGATAGACTACAGGGGACTGCAGAGAGTGATGGATCACAGGAGACTGCAGAGAGAGATAGACTACAGGGGACTGCAGAGAGTGATGGATTACAGGAGACTGCAGAGAGTGATGGATTACAGGAGGCTGCAGAGACTGATGGATCACAGGAGGCTGCAGAGAGAGATAGACTACAGGAGACTGCAGAGACTGATGGATTACAGGAGGCTGCAGAGAGTGATAGATCACAGGAGAATACATAGAGTGATGGATAACAGGGGACTGCAGAGAGTGATGGATCAAAGGACACTACAGAGAGTGAGGGATTACAGGGGACAACAGAGAGTGATGGATTACAGGAGACAGCCTAGAGTGATGGATTACAGGAGGCTGCAGAGAGTGATGGATTACAGGAGGCTGCAGAGAGTGATGGATAACAGGGGAGTGCAGAGAGTGATGGATCACAGGAGACTACAGAGAGTGAGGGATTACAGGGGACTACAGAGAGTGATGGATTACAGGAGACAGCGAGAGTGATGGATTACAGCAGACTGCAGAGACCGATGGATTACAGGAGAATGCAGAGAGTGATGGATTACAGGAGACTGCAGACTGTGACGGATTACAGGAGACTGCAAACAGTGACGGACTACAGGAGGCTGCAGAGAGTGATAGATCACAGGAGACTGCAAACAGTGACGGACTACAGGAGACTGCAGAGAGTGAAGGATGACAGGAGACTGCAGAGAGTGATGGATTACAGGAGACTGCAGAGAGTGCTGGATTACAGGAGACTGCAGAGAGTGATGGATTATAGGAGGCTGCAGAGAGTGATGGATTACAAGAGACTGCAGAGAGTGACGGACTACAGGAGAATGCAGAGAGTGATAGATTACAAGAGCCTGCCGAGAGTGATGGATTACAGGAGACTGCAGAGAGTGATGGACTACAGGAGACAGCAGAGAGTGATGGACTAAAGGAGACTGCAGAGAGTGACGGTCTACAGGAGACTGCAGAGAGTGATGGATCACAGGAGACTACAGAGAGTGAGGGATTACAGGGGACTACAGAGAGTCATGGATTACAGGAGACAGCGAGAGTGATAGACTGCAGGAGACTGCAGAGAGTGATGGATTACAGGAGGCTGCAGAGAGTGATGGATTACAGGAGGCCGCAGAGAGAGATAGACTACAGGAGACTGCAGAGAGTGATGGAATACAGGAGACTGCAGAGAGTGATGGATTACAGGAGACTGCAGAGAGTGATGGATTACAGGAGGCTGCAGAGACTGATGGATTACAAGAGACTGCAGAGAGTGATAGATCACAGGAGAATACATAGAGTGATGGATAACAGGGGACTGCAGAGAGTGATGGATCAAAGGAGACTACAGAGAGTGAGGGATTACAGGGGACAACAGAGAGTGATGGATTACAGGAGACAGCAGAGAGTGATGGACTACAGGAGACTGCAGAGAGTGATGGATTATAGGAGGCTGCAGAGAGTGATGGATTACAGGAGGCTGCAGAGACTGATGGATTACAGGAGGCTGCAGAGAGTGATGGATTACAGGAGGCTGCAGAGACTGATGGATTACAGGAGGCTGCAGAGAGAGATAGACTACAGGAGACTGCAGAGAGTGATGGATTACAGGAGGCTGCAGAGAGTGCTGAATTACAGGAGACTGCAGAGAGTGATGGATTACAGGAGGCTGCAGAGATTGATGGATTACAGGAGGCTGCAGAGAGAGATAGACTACAGGAGACTGCAGAAACTGATGGATTAGAAGAGGCTGCAGAGAGTGATAGATCACAGGAGAATACATAGAGTGATGGATAACAGAGGACTGCAGAGAGTGATGGATTACAGGAGGCTGCAGAGAGAGATAGACTACAGGAGACTGCAGAGTGTGATGGACTACAGGAGACTGCAGAGAGTGATGGATTACAGGAGGCTGCAGAGAGTGATAGATCACAGGAGACTGCAGAGAGTGATGGATTACAGTAGGCTGCAGAGACTGATGGATTACAGGAGGATGCAGAGAGATATAGACTACAGGAGACTGCAGAGAGTGATGGATTACAGGAGATAGCAGAGAGTGATGGATTACAGGAGACTGCAGAGAGTGATGGATTACAGGAGGCTGCAGAGAGTGATGGATTACAGGAGACTGCAGAGAGTGATGGATTACAGGAGACTGCAGAGAGTGATGGATTACAGGAGGCTGCAGAGAGTGATGGATTACAGGAGGCTGCAGAGAGTGATGGATTACAGGAGGCTGCAGAGACTGATGGATTACAAGAGACTGCAGAGAGTGATAGATCACAGGAGAATACATAGAGTGATGGATAACAGGGGACTGCAGAGAGTGATGGATGAAAGGAGACTACAGAGAGTGAGCGATTACAGGGGACAACAGAGAGTGATGGATTACAGGAGACAGCAGAGAGTGATGGATTACAGGAGACTGCAGAGAGTGATGGATTACAGGAGGCTGCAGAGAGTGATGGATTACAGGAGGCTGCAGAGACTGATGGATTACAGGAGACTGCAGAGAGAGATAAACTACAGGAGACTGCAGAGACTGATGGATTACAGGAGGCTGCAGAGAGTGATAGATCACAGGAGAATACATAGAGTGATGGATAACAGGGGACTGCAGAGAGTGATGGATCAAAGGAGACTACAGAGAGTGAGCGATTACAGGGGACAACAGAGAGTGATGGATTACAGGAGGCTGCAGAGAGTGATGGATTACAGGAGGCTGCAGAGAGAGATAGACTACAGGAGACTGCAGAGAGTGATGGATTACCGGAGACTGCAGAGAGTGATGGATTACAGGAGGCTGCAGAGATTGCTGGATTACAGGAGGCTGCAGAGAGAGATAGACTACAGGAGACTGCAGAAATTGATGGATTATAGGAGGCTGCAGAGAGTGACAGAATACAGGAGAATACAGAGAGTGATGGATAACAGGGGACTGCAGAGAGTGATGGATCAAAGGAGACTACAGAGAGTGAGCGATTACAGGGGACAACAGAGAGTGATGGATTACAGGAGACTGCAGAGAGTGATGGATTACAGGAGACTGCAGAGAGTGATGGACTACAGGAGACTGCAGAGCGTGATGGATTACAGGAGGCTGCAGAGAGTGATGGATTACAGGAGACTGCAGAGAGTGATGGATTACAAGAGACTGCAGAGAGTGACGGACTACAGGAGACTGCAGAGAGTGATAGATTACAAGAGCCTGCCGAGAGTGATGGATTACAGGAGACAGCAGAGAGTGATGGATTACAGGAGGCTGCATAGAGTGATGGATTACAGGAGACTGCAGAGAGTGACGGTCTACAGGAGACTGCAGAGAGTGATGGATTACAGTAGGCTGCAGAGGGTGATGGATTACAGGAGGCTGCAGAGAGTGATGGATTACAGGAGACAGCAGAGAGTGATGGACTACAGGAGACTGCAGAGAGTGACGGTCTACAGGAGACTGCAGAGAGTGATGGATTACAGGAGGCTGCAGAGAGTGATGGATTACAGGAGGCTGCAGAGAGTGATGGATTACAGGAGACTGCAGAGAGTGATAGATCACAGGAGAATACATAGAGTGATGGATAACAGGGGAGTGCAGAGAGTGATGGATCACAGGAGACAGCAGAGAGTGAGGGATTACAGGGGACTACAGAGAGTCATGGATTACAGGAGACAGCGAGAGTGATAGACTACAGGAGACTGCAGAGAGTGATGGATTACAGGAGGCTGCAGAGAGTGATGGATTACAGGAGGCTGCAGAGAGTGATGGATTACAGGAGACTGCAGAGAGTGATAGATCACAGGAGAATACATAGAGTGATGGATAACAGGGGAGTGCAGAGAGTGATGGATCACAGGAGACTGCAGAGAGTGAGGGATTACAGGGGACTACAGAGAGTCATGGATTACAGGAGACAGCGAGAGTGATAGACTACAGGAGACTGCAGAGAGTGATGGATTACAGGAGGCTGCAGAGAGTGATGGATTACAGGAGGCTGCAGAGAGAGATAGACTACAGGAGAATACATAGAGTGATGGATAACAGGGGACTGCAGAGAGTGATGGATCAAAGGAGACTACAGAGAGTGAGCGATTACAGGGGACAACAGAGAGTGATGGATTACAGGAGACAGCAGAGAGTGATGGATTACAGGGGACAACAGAGAGTGATGGATTACAGGAGACAGCAGAGAGTGATGGATTACAGGAGGCTGCAGAGAGTGATGGATTACAGGAGGCTGCAGAGAGAGATAGACTACAGGAGACTGCAGAGAGTGATGGATTACAGGAGACTGCAGAGAGTGATGGATTACAGGAGGCTGCAGAGATTGCTGGATTACAGGAGGCTGCAGAGAGAGATAGACTACAGGAGACTGCAGAAACTGATGGATTACAGGAGGCTGCAGAGAGTGATAGATCACAGGAGAATACAGAGAGTGATGGATAACAGGGGACTGCAGAGAGTCATGGATCAAAGGAGACTACAGAGAGTGAGTGATTACAGGGGACAACAGAGAGTGATGGATTACAGGAGACAGCAGAGAGTGATGGATTATAGGAGGCTGCAGAGAGAGGTAGACTACAGGAGACTGCAGAGAGTGATGGATTACAGGAGGCTGCAGAGAGTGATGGATTACAGGAGACTGCAGAGAGTGATGGATTACAAGAGACTGCAGAGAGTGACGGTCTACAGGAGACTGCAGAGAGTGATGGATTACAGGAGGCTGCAGAGAGTGATGGATTACAGGAGGCTGCAGAGAGTGATGGATTACAGGAGACAGCAGAGAGTGATGGACTACAGGAGACTGCAGAAAGTGACGGTCTACAGGAGACTGCAGAGAGTGATAGATTACAGGAGGCTGCAGAGAGTGATGGATTACAGGAGGCTGCAGAGAGTGATGGATTACAGGAGACTGCAGAGAGTGACAGATCACAGGAGAATACATAGAGTGATGGATAACAGGGGAGTGCAGAGAGTGATGGATCACAGGAGACTACAGAGAGTGAGGGATTACAGGGGACTACAGAGAGTGATGGATTACAGGAGACAGCAGGGAGTGCTGGATCACAGGAGACTGCAGAGAGTGATGGATTACAGGAGACCGCAAAGAGTGACCGACTACAGGAGACTGCAGAGAGTGATAGATTACAAGAGCCTGCCGAGAGTGATGGATTACAGTAGAGGGCAGAGAGTGCTGGATTACAGGAGACTGCAGAGAGTGATGGACTACAGGAGACAGCAGAGAGTGATGGATTACAGGAGGCTGCAGAGAGTGATGGATTACAGGAGACTGCAGACAGTGATGGATTACAGGAGACTGCAGAGAGTGATGGATTACAGGACGCTGCAGAGTGTGATGGATTACAGGAGACTGCAGAGAGTGACGGATTACAGGAGGCTGCAGAGAGAGATAGACTACAGGAGACTGCAGAGACTGATGGATTACAGGAGGCTGCAGAGAGTGATGGATTACAGGAGACTGCAGAGAGTGATGGATTACAGGAGGCTACAGAGAGTGATGGATTACAGGAGGCTGCAGAGAGAGATAGACTACAGGGGACTGCAGAGAGTGATGGATTACAGGAGACTGCAGAGAGAGATAGACTACAGGGGACTGCAGAGAGTGATGGATTACAGGAGACTGCAGAGAGTGATGGATTACAGGAGGCTGCGGAGACTGATGGATTACAGGAGGCTGCAGAGAGAGATAGACTACAGGAGACTGCAGAGACTGATGGATTACAGGAGGCTGCAGAGAGTGATAGATCACAGGAGAATACATAGAGTGATGGATAACAGGGGACTGCAGAGAGTGATGGATCAAAGGACACTACAGAGAGTGAGGGATTACAGGGGAAAACAGAGAGTGATGGATTACAGGAGACAGCCTAGAGTGATGGATTACAGGAGGCTGCAGAGAGTGATGGATTACAGGAGGCTGCAGAGAGTGATGGATAACAGGGGAGTGCAGAGAGTGATGGATCACAGGAGACTACAGAGAGTGAGGGATTACAGGGGATTACAGAGAGTGATGGATTACAGGAGACAGCGAGAGTGATGGATTACAGCAGACTGCAGAGACCGATGGATTACAGGAGAATGCAGAGAGTGATGGATTACAGGAGACTGCAGACTGTGACGGATTACAGGAGACTGCACACAGTGACGGACTACAGGAGACTGCAGAGAGTGATAGATTACAAGAGCCTGCCGAGAGTGATGGATTACAGGAGACAGCAGAGAGTGATGGATTACAGGAGGCTGCATAGAGTGATGGATTACAGGAGACTGCAGAGAGTGACGGTCTACAGGAGACTGCAGAGAGTGATGGATTACAGTAGGCTGCAGAGGGTGATGGATTACAGGAGGCTGCAGAGAGTGATGGATTACAGGAGACAGCAGAGAGTGATGGACTACAGGAGACTGCAGAGAGTGACGGTCTACAGGAGACTGCAGAGAGTGATGGATTACAGGAGGCTGCAGAGAGTGATGGATTACAGGAGGCTGCAGAGAGTGATGGATTACAGGAGACTGCAGAGAGTGATAGATCACAGGAGAATACATAGAGTGATGGATAACAGGGGAGTGCAGAGAGTGATGGATCACAGGAGACTGCAGAGAGTGAGGGATTACAGGGGACTACAGAGAGTCATGGATTACAGGAGACAGCGAGAGTGATAGACTACAGGAGACTGCAGAGAGTGATGGATTACAGGAGGCTGCAGAGAGTGATGGATTACAGGAGGCTGCAGAGAGTGATGGATTACAGGAGACTGCAGAGAGTGATAGATCACAGGAGAATACATAGAGTGATGGATAACAGGGGAGTGCAGAGAGTGATGGATCACAGGAGACTGCAGAGAGTGAGGGATTACAGGGGACTACAGAGAGTCATGGATTACAAGAGACAGCGAGAGTGATAGACTACAGGAGACTGCAGAGAGTGATGGATTACAGGAGGCTGCAGAGAGTGATGGATTACAGTAGGCTGCAGAGACTGATGGATTACAGGAGGATGCAGAGAGATATAGACTACAGGAGACTGCAGAGAGTGATGGATTACAGGAGATAGCAGAGAGTGATGGATTACAGGAGACTGCAGAGAGTGATGGATTACAGGAGGCTGCAGAGAGTGATGGATTACAGGAGACTGCAGAGAGTGATGGATTACAGGAGACTGCAGAGAGTGATGGATTACAGGAGGCTGCAGAGAGTGATGGATTACAGGAGGCTGCAGAGAGTGATGGATTACAGGAGGCTGCAGAGACTGATGGATTACAAGAGACTGCAGAGAGTGATAGATCACAGGAGAATACATAGAGTGATGGATAACAGGGGACTGCAGAGAGTGATGGATGAAAGGAGACTACAGAGAGTGAGCGATTACAGGGGACAACAGAGAGTGATGGATTACAGGAGACAGCAGAGAGTGATGGATTACAGGAGACTGCAGAGAGTGATGGATTACAGGAGGCTGCAGAGAGTGATGGATTACAGGAGGCTGCAGAGACTGATGGATTACAGGAGACTGCAGAGAGAGATAAACTACAGGAGACTGCAGAGACTGATGGATTACAGGAGGCTGCAGAGAGTGATAGATCACAGGAGAATACATAGAGTGATGGATAACAGGGGACTGCAGAGAGTGATGGATCAAAGGAGACTACAGAGAGTGAGCGATTACAGGGGACAACAGAGAGTGATGGATTACAGGAGGCTGCAGAGAGTGATGGATTACAGGAGGCTGCAGAGAGAGATAGACTACAGGAGACTGCAGAGAGTGATGGATTACCGGAGACTGCAGAGAGTGATGGATTACAGGAGGCTGCAGAGATTGCTGGATTACAGGAGGCTGCAGAGCGTGATGGATTACAGGAGGCTGCAGAGAGTGATGGATTACAGGAGACTGCAGAGAGTGATGGATTAGAAGAGACTGCAGAGAGTGACGGACTACAGGAGACTGCAGAGAGTGATAGATTACAAGAGCCTGCCGAGAGTGATGGATTACAGGAGACAGCAGAGAGTGATGGATTACAGGAGGCTGCATAGAGTGATGGATTACAGGAGACTGCAGAGAGTGACGGTCTACAGGAGACTGCAGAGAGTGATGGATTACAGTAGGCTGCAGAGGGTGATGGATTACAGGAGGCTGCAGAGAGTGATGGATTACAGGAGACAGCAGAGAGTGATGGACTACAGGAGACTGCAGAGAGTGACGGTCTACAGGAGACTGCAGAGAGTGATGGATTACAGGAGGCTGCAGAGAGTGATGGATTACAGGAGGCTGCAGAGAGTGATGGATTACAGGAGACTGCAGAGAGTGATAGATCACAGGAGAATACATAGAGTGATGGATAACAGGGGAGTGCAGAGAGTGATGGATCACAGGAGACAGCAGAGAGTGAGGGATTACAGGGGACTACAGAGAGTCATGGATTACAGGAGACAGCGAGAGTGATAGACTACAGGAGACTGCAGAGAGTGATGGATTACAGGAGGCTGCAGAGAGTGATGGATTACAGGAGGCTGCAGAGAGTGATGGATTACAGGAGACTGCAGAGAGTGATAGATCACAGGAGAATACATAGAGTGATGGATAACAGGGGAGTGCAGAGAGTGATGGATCACAGGAGACTGCAGAGAGTGAGGGATTACAGGGGACTACAGAGAGTCATGGATTACAGGAGACAGCGAGAGTGATAGACTACAGGAGACTGCAGAGAGTGATGGATTACAGGAGGCTGCAGAGAGTGATGGATTACAGGAGGCTGCAGAGAGAGATAGACTACAGGAGAATACATAGAGTGATGGATAACAGGGGACTGCAGAGAGTGATGGATCAAAGGAGACTACAGAGAGTGAGCGATTACAGGGGACAACAGAGAGTGATGGATTACAGGAGACAGCAGAGAGTGATGGATTACAGGGGACAACAGAGAGTGATGGATTACAGGAGACAGCAGAGAGTGATGGATTACAGGAGGCTGCAGAGAGTGATGGATTACAGGAGGCTGCAGAGAGAGATAGACTACAGGAGACTGCAGAGAGTGATGGATTACAGGAGACTGCAGAGAGTGATGGATTACAGGAGGCTGCAGAGATTGCTGGATTACAGGAGGCTGCAGAGAGAGATAGACTACAGGAGACTGCAGAAACTGATGGATTACAGGAGGCTGCAGAGAGTGATAGATCACAGGAGAATACAGAGAGTGATGGATAACAGGGGACTGCAGAGAGTCATGGATCAAAGGAGACTACAGAGAGTGAGCGATTACAGGGGACAACAGAGAGTGATGGATTACAGGAGACAGCAGAGAGTGATGGATTACAGGAGACTGCAGAGAGTGATGGATTACAGGAGGCTGCAGAGAGTGATGGATTACAGGAGGCTGCAGAGACTGATGGATTACAGGAGACTGCAGAGAGAGATAAACTACAGGAGACTGCAGAGACTGATGGATTACAGGAGGCTGCAGAGAGTGATAGATCACAGGAGAATACATAGAGTGATGGATAACAGGGGACTGCAGAGAGTGATGGATCAAAGGAGACTACAGAGAGTGAGCGATTACAGGGGACAACAGAGAGTGATGGATTACAGGAGGCTGCAGAGAGTGATGGATTACAGGAGGCTGCAGAGAGAGATAGACTACAGGAGACTGCAGAGAGTGATGGATTACCGGAGACTGCAGAGAGTGATGGATTACAGGAGGCTGCAGAGATTGCTGGATTACAGGAGGCTGCAGAGAGAGATAGA